>NC_041381.1:118345898-118358236 GCF_002162155.2 Triticum dicoccoides
GAGCGAGGGGAGCGGTGGGTGGCGGCGAGGGGAGGGGAGGTGGGAGGGATCGGGGAGCGCTAGGGTTTGCGGGGGAGGAGTGCAGGTTGTGGCCTGTGGGTTGTTGGGCTAGGTGGCGTGAGAAACGTGATGAGGGAGCGCTGCCGTTGGATCCGGGTGGATCGGACGGTGCTCGATCCATAATCAATGTGACATGCCTCTGAACCAATCAAAACAGAGTACATGTGCGCGACATCCATGACCATTTAAGTAGGTCGTAACCGGCTGAAAATAAAGTGCACATCTCTTTGGCTAAGAGAACTGACTCTTTTTGCGCCTTCTTTCGGCGGTTCCCCTCCGCCGGTGACTTCTTGGTCGTCAGCGGTGAGGAGGGTCGTCGGATCCTGCGCGTGTGGATCATTTTAGCTTTAGGTTTTAGGGTCCTAGTAGCTTAGGTTTTAGGGTCCTAGTAGCTTAGGTTTTTGGATCATTCGATGTCTCGACTTCAGGGGCGGAGGCGACAATACTGAATAAAGAAGCTCTGGATTTTTATTCGGCAAAGCCGCCAGCAAGGACCTCGGCACGTAGAAGAGCAGGGCATCGAGGTGGTGGTCGCGAGTGCGGAGTTCGTCGTCGTCACCTTCGCGGTGACCGAAGACACATAGTCACACCCGCCGTTTTGACAACATTTTGAAAGAAATTCAAAAAACAATGTTCTCATATTATGTACAAGGGTGCATAGTAGAATGGAAAACAATGTTGCCTAAGGAAGTTATCATTTCTTTTGGACGAAAAAATCATTTTCCATTTTTCGAGTGCCCGAAAGGAGATTTTTTTGTGAAGGACCTCCCAAATAATTGTTGCAAAATTGGACCAAATCATTTTTCTAAAATACTAGGCCATATTTAATGCACAATTGACCAAATGGTTGGGTGTAAAAAGTTTTAATCCACCTCTCATGAAAAAGACAAATTTTCGCCGATTCAGTTGGAATCAGGTCAAATTTGAACTGCAGCTGCCTCATAGTTTGCTATTTATTTTTCCAAAAATCATTTATAGGTACATAAGGACATATTTAATCAGAGAAACACCAAAAAAATTCCAAGATTCAACCACTAGCTAGGAACGGTCATTCCCGCCGTTTTGACCGCATTTTGAAACGGGCATAAAAAATTCAAAAAAAATCAAAAAATTGGGAAACCTTCGCATTGTGTCATCATATGTGGCCAAGTTCCCAGGAAAAATAACAAACTTGTAATACGGTAATTATTTTAAAAAAGTGTTCTCAGAAACGAGCTATCATGTGTGGAGATCAATGGCTTTCAAGCCAAATGACCAATCTTATGGCCACATTCATGGCATAGTTTGTACAAATGATATCATATTGTGCACAAGGGTGTATATTGGAATGGCAAACAATGTTGCCTAAGGAAGTTTTCATTTTCTTTGGATGAAAAAACCATTTTCCCTTTTTCGAGTGCCTGAAATGAGGTTTTTTTGTGAAGGAACTACCAAATAATTGTTGCAAAATTGGACCAAATCATTTTTATAAAATACTAGGCCATATTTAATGCACAATTGACCAAATGGTTGGGTGTCAAAAGTTTTGATCCACCTCTGGTGAAAAAGACAAATTTCTGCCGATTCAGTTGGAAGCGGGTCAAATTTGAACTGCAGTTGCCTCATAGTTTGCTATTTATTTTTTCCAAAAATAATTTATAGGTACATAATTATCTATTTAATCAGAGAAACACCAAAAAAATTCCAAGATTCAACCACTAGCTAGGAACGGTTATTCCCGCCGTTTTGACCGTATTTTGAAACGGGCATAAAAAATTCAAAAAAATCAAAAAATTGGAAAACCTTCGCATTGTGTCATTATATGTGAACAAGTTTCCAGGAAAAATAATAAAATTGTAATACGGTAATTATTTTAAAAAAGTGTTCTCAGAAATGAGCTATCAAGTGTGAAGATTCATGGCTTTCAAGCCAAATGATCAATCTTATGGCCACATTCATGGCATAATTTGTTTAAATGATCTCATATTGTGCACAACGATGCATATTGGAATGGCAAACAATGTTGCCTAAGGAAGTTTTCATTTTCGTTGGACGAAAAAACCATTTTCCATTTTTCGAGTGCCCGAAAGGAGGTTTTTTTGTGAAGGAACTACCAAATAATTGTTGCAAAATTGGACCAAATCATTTTTATAAAATACTAGGACATATTTAATGCACAATTGACAAAATGGTCTGGTGTAAATTTTTTTGATCCACCTCTCGTGAAAAAGACAAATTTCTGCCGATTCAGCTGGAAGCGGGTCAAATTTGAACTGCAGCTGCCTCATAGTTTGCTATTTATTTTTTCCAAAAATCATTTCTAGTTACGTAAGGACCTATTTAATCATAAATACATGGTTTGGTGGCGATACGTCGAGGTTTGGGCGGTGGCCGAGGGCCCCAACTCTAGAGCGCGTAAACTCGCATGCCCGCCGCGTGGTCACCGCGTGACCATGGCGTTTCCATGTGTTCTGGGCGGCCTAGGCATGTATAGTGGGTTGGGCACTCCCCAGGTTGGTGCTAGAAAGAAAATTACAACATAAGATTCTCACGAGGAGACCAATCGATGCTCAAACATGAATTAGCAGCCAAGTGTTTGATTAGCGGTACGGGAAATGTACATGGCTAATGGGCGTGAGTTTTGGCTGAGGATGATCAGTTACTAAGAAGACCATTTTCACAAATTTTCAGCTCAAAAGGAGGAGCCTAGGTGGTACTTGCTTTGCAAACTACCACACTGGACATAACTACGAATGTTGAAGCTCGGCTCAAAATAATGAATGGATTGAGCTAGCATTTGGTGGAGGATGGTTATTTGGGCATAGGAAAGCACTGTAGAAAATGGATGCTATTTGGACATGCCAAAGTGGTACTTCCTTCACAAACTGTTGTTCTGAACAGAATAGGAAAATGAATATTTTTGAATTATTTTTGAACTAGGCAAGGAAGGTTTTTACATATTTGATGAAGATATGACCCAAAGAATTTATGAGATTTGTTTGGGAATTTTGGCCATGACAGAAATATAGGTTGCTTCACAACCTAGGGCAAAAACTGCCACATGGACATGACACATAGGCAAAACTGATGAGATGGCGCCTAGTCATCGCAATCCACCACAATTTACAAGGCTATGACCATCTATATTGGTCGTTAACAACTAGAAATAAGGCAACGGACTAGTGCTGTTTGCTTTATGACCATTTCGTGTAAGGAACTTACGACCTTTCTGCCAAAAATGGTCGCAATGGTTTAGGGTTTGGAGCCCCCCGAACAGCTTTTGACCAATTGGTCTGAAATGGTCATAGATCTATGACCAATTCTTCTAGGGTCACTGACAGAAGGTCACAAGTTGACATATTTCTTGTAGTGCCACTTCGTTGGCTGGTGGTGGGGAGGGGAACCCTAATGCCTCGGTTCCGGCTAGTTGTTCAGGCAAGGGTTTTCTAGTCCTCGCAGGGGCGGCGCTCGAGCGAGTGGTCATGCTTCATCTTTGAGTTGGTCTTCTGGGCTTCGTTCCTTCTCGAATTCGTCCGCCAGGACGAAGTCGAAGGAGCTCTGGTGTAGAATCCGACCGTCTCCCTGGGACAACGAGGTTAGGGGTTTCTCATTGTAGGCGCGCAACGGTGAGATCGATTCAAGAGTTCAATGGCGACAACTGCGGCTATGGACACACGCATAAAGACTTTCCGGGTGTCATCCACAAGGTCAGGCCAGCTCCAGTATGGGAGCAACGACACTGGCATGTCGTGACTCATTTTAGCGGCGGTAGTGGTCGTGCGGTGATCTATTTGGAAAAACCCAGGATGTTACCAGGAAGCCCCCATAAATGATTGTTGGTAAAGTTTTTTCAGAATCCGAAGATGGTCTTAGGATTGTTTTCCGTACCCTTATAAATTTTGAGAATGACTTCATTTTTAGTTTATGTATAGGCTAGTGCGTGGCCAACCAAACAAAACGAGGTAGGTATCCGGCCTGTCCTGTCCTATGCTGAGGTAGGCATCCAACCTCGCCTAACCCAAGAGCCAACACGAAGGGTGGACACTTTTTCCTGAACCCAAACTCATATTGTCCGAACAGTTTCCTCTATCTCTATCAGATACAAAAAAACTGATTTTTTCTGAAAAATTTGGGTTTCCACTTTTCTACCTGTGCGCGGCTATGTATGGCTTACAACAATCCCAATCACAATGTCGGCAGCAACGCTCTCTAAATGGGCCAACCCAAGAAACATAGCTGAGTGGGATGCTGCTTCGTTCACTCTTTTTTTATTTTTTCCTTTTCTATATACTTTTATATATATTCTGAAATATCCTAACATATATATTTATATTTAATTTTTTTATGAAAGCTAAAAATGTCTGTGGAACTTTTTAGATGTTAATAGCGTTAAAAATGAAAATGAAAATGTTCACACGTTTTAAAAAAAAATTGTTTGTGACATTATTTTGTACTCCGTGTTTAAAAAAATATTCTCTCAACTTTTAACTTTTTTCATGGCATTAAAGATGTACATAAAATTGTTCATGCATTTAATAAAAATGTTCATGTAAAGAAAAATATTTCGTAACAATCAAGAAAAATTTAAGTGGCACTTTAAAAATGTTCACATGTTTCATTTTTGGGGTGACATTTAAAATAATATTTATACAATGTAAAAGGAATGTTCACCTAGTTAAATAAATTATCTTGTATCATTTGAAAAAATGTTTCTTTGGAAAATGTTTAACACACATTTTTAAAAACGTCAAAAACATGTATCTGAAACAAATGTACATCATGTATGTATAAATTGTCTATCATGTATAAAAGATGTGCATATGTATAAAAATATACAATGTGTACTGAAAAAATCATGTGCTGAAAAAATAATTAAAAAACGCATAGAAAAATAATGAAAAACACATAAAACAGGAAAAAAGCCGGTGAAAGAAACACATAAAGCACTACAGAACAAACAGGAAAAAATCCGCGTGAAAAGCGATCAAAACCATCAAAAAACGAAAAGGGAAAAATCATGCAGAAAACCGAGCAAAAGCTTCACACAAACAAACAAGAAAAAAACATGCGTAAAAGCTGGTAAAAAATTTCCTAGAAAGTGCTCCCCTAGGACTCGCATTGGACCGGCCTATCTGCCTCCGTCCGAAGGACTGACTACTTGGGACTAGCAGCGGACCGTTTCCTTGGCTTTTAGCCCAACCTAGCCGAACAGTACTTCTCCATATGGCCTTACCACACGGGACCTCCTATGAGCCGCATTCTGCGGCGAATACGGAGCGCGACGCACACAGGAGCCGTGTGGCTGGGCCGGCCCACTAAGACACACCGCCAGTAGTTAACAGCAGTAAAAATCGAAAAATAAAAATTGATGCCGCAAGGATTCGAGCACGGGACGTCGCTCTGCTCTAGAGCGCTGCTTACCACTAGACTTTAGGCCAGAAATGAACAAAAACGCATCGCAAACATATCTTACATTTGCGGGATATTCCCAGTTGGATGTTATTTTCTGTACATGTACAGTAGCATATATATTCTTGAAAATATGAACACATTTCGAAAACACACGAAAGAATTTTTGATGAAATGTAAGCAAAATTTGAAATTCCAAAATAGTCTTTGAAAAACGAGCACAAATTTTGGAATTTCAAACAGATTTTGACAAAAATAGTAAAACAAGAACAAAATTTGTGAAGCAGTTATTTTGTACTTTGGAACAATTTTACAAAACATTAGAGCACATTTTTTAATTTTTATTTTTTAACAAAAAGGAATTAATTCTGAAACCATGAACTTATTTCAAAAGAATTAACAAAATTTGACGTTCCAAACATTTTAAGTCAAAAGACGGAATGTTCTACGAAACACCAAGTCTTTCCAAATTTCTAAACAATTTTCTGAAAACTATTTTTAAAAAAACAGGAACCTTTTTTGAAAATCATGAAGATTTCTTGGAACGGGAAATTTTTTCCAAACTCCCCAAAAAATTTTGGAGACACGAACATTGAAATTACTAAGCAAAATTTGAAACCACGAACATTTTTTGAAACTTGTAAACAATTTATGAAAGTGGGACATTTTTTAAAACTCCAAAAAAATTGAAAACGTGAACATTTTTTAAACACGATTTTTTTTCTTATGTTGTGAGCAAATTTTGGAAATGAGAACATATTTTGAAATTCCTGCACATTTTCTGAAACATAAATTTTGTACGAATGTCATTCTGAAGAGATTTTTATAAAGATAACATTTTTTCAAACATGAATTTGAAAATGAGAACATTTTTTGGAATTACTGAACATTTTTTGAAATTGTGATCAAATTTGAAACAAGAACATTTTTTGAAATAGAGAACAAAATTTGAAAACAGGAACATTCTATAAAATTCCTGAACTTTTTTGAAAACATGAGCATAAGAACATATTTGAAAACGAGAACATTTTTTTGAATTGACTGAACATTTTTTAAAACATGAACATTTTTAAATTGTGAACAAAATTTATACAAGACCACTTTTTGAGTTTCTTGGAAGACTTTTTAAAACATGGACATTTTTAAAAATTGTGAACAAAATTTGGAACATTTTTTGAAATTGAGAACAAATTTTGAAAACAAGAACATGTTATAAAATTCTGAATAGATATTGGATATTCTCAAACAAAAGAAAATGAAAAAAACGAAAGAGCAAACAAGACAAGAAAACAGAAAAATAAAATACAATTTTTAAACGAAGAAGAAAAAGAACAGAAACAAAAAGGGGGGAAAGTGGGAATAGAAAAAACGGTGCAGGACCTCCTAGAAGGTTCCCAAAACCAGGAAAAAACGGCTGGGAACCACCTAGAAGATTCCCAAAACCGGACTCGCACAAACGTTTGAATGGGCCGGCCCAACAAGAACGTCGGTCGATCTCCCCTGTGCGTCCGGTCGACTACTTGCCGCAATGAGAGACGAATAGGAATTTCCTTACCACACATAAGGGCATCGTCGTGACCAAGGGAGTATAAAGAAGCACAAGGGTGCGTCCAACCGGCTGGATTGCACCGCCGGAGAACTTCTCAAAGCTCAATGTAGATGCTACAATACATCGCCAAGGGCATGTTGGAGCTGTGGGGGTATCTGTCGTGACCAAGCGGGGGTTTTCCTTGGAGCATCTGCTATGGTGTACAACAATGGTGATCCAGCTACTTTGGAGGCGATGGCCATTCGAGAGGGGTTGGATCTGGCTACATATTTGCATATCCAGCAGATACAACTCGCATTAGACTTCAAGGGAGTGATTGAAGAAACTCAGAGTGGAAGTGGAGCTACTTACGGGGCGATCATCAAGGAGATCAAGCAACAACAATCTACTTTTATTTCTTGTATTTTAGTTCATGAATTTAGGAGCTCAATGTTAAGGCTCATCACCTAGCGAGACATACTTTAACTTTGGGACCAGGCCGCCATGACTGGTTTGGCCAGCCTGTGGGGATTCCGTTCGTCCATGTACACATTGTGACGGTATGAAATAAAAGTCTCGCGAGGTTGTCTAAAAAAAAGAATTTCCGTACCACACATAAGGGCATCGTTATTCCTCGTGTTCAGCGATTTGAGAAGCGCCCGAGTGTCTGGCTGGCCAACCCACGCGGGCAGCACCAGCCTGTTTCTCTATTTTTTCACGTTTCTTGTTTTTCCTTTTCTTACTTTTGTTTATACTTTAAAATATTCGAAAACACATTTTAGGAAATGTTGAACAAGAATATAAAAAATGTTGAACAAGTATTCGATAAATGATGAGTAAATATTAAAAATGTTGAACGAGTATTTGAAAAATGTTAAATAGTTCTTAAAAACGTTGAATGAGTATATGAAAAATGTTAAACAAGTATTTAAAAATGTTGAAAAAGAATTTGAAAAATGTTGAACAAGTATTTGAGAATGTTGAAGAAGTAATAAAAATGTTGAACAAGTATTTGAAAAATATTGACTAGGTATTAAATTCGAAAGAGTATATGAAAAATGTTGAACAAATATTTGAAAATGTTGATTAAGTATTTGATTTTTTTTGAATAACTATGAAAATGTTGAGAAAGTTTTTGAAAAATGTTAAAATAACGTTCGGGCAATATTGAACATGTATACAAAAAATGTTGATCACTTGTACAAGAAATGTTTCTGACATGTACGGAAATGTAGAGTAAAAACAAAAACAAACATAAGAAACAAACAAAAAATGAAGAAAAAGAGAGAAAACCAAACAAAAAACGGAGAAGAAAAAAAGAAAACTAAACAAAAAAGTGGAGAAGAAAAAGGAAACCAAATAAAAACTAAGAAAACCCAATCAAAATAAAAATAAAAAACATAAGGAAAAAACGGTAAAAAACAATTGAAATAACCAGCTTCATTCGCCTCAAGTAAAAAGCGCACCACCAACTTACCATGTGCAATTTCATTGGCGCAGTGGCTAGCGTCATGGGCTCCTTCCCTGGCGACCAGAGATCGATTCCCACTTCTCCCTATTTCCCGTTCCTTCAGCATTCGAACGTTGCGCGAAAATGGGCCGGCCCAACTAGTCTAGAACCTTCAGCGAGACATCCTCGCGCGATCATTTAATGAGATAAATAGCATTCACGCCATACATAAACCCTAAATCCCCAATTCCCCATTGCGCGAGTGCGCTACCTACGCGTGCCGCCATGCCCTTAGCCACAATGGCGCCCCCTACTACCACTCGGCGGGAGTGATAATCCTATGGTCCAGAGCTTCAATGCAATTTTATTTATGTTTGGGATGCTTTGTACTCCAGGTGATCTTTTATAATACATCTATATCTACTCGCATTAAAACCCCCCCAAAAAATTATCGTAAGTCCCCGTAAATAATTATTAGGACAATTTTGCTCTATAAGTTGAAGATGCTCTTAGTATTGTTTTATATACCCTTAACTAGTATAAATTTTGAGGATGTCTTCATTTTAAGTTTATGTATAGGCTGTGTGTGGCTCATCAAACAAAACATGGTAGGCATCTGGTCCGGCCTGTCCTATGCTGAGGTACGCATCCGACCGGACCTGACTCATCATAGGGGAACCAACATGAGGGGTGGGCTCTCTTTCCTGAACCCAAACCCATATAGTTTGAACACTTTCCTCTATCTCTATTAGATACGGAAATCCAAATTTATTTAGAAACAAATGGTTTTGCACTATTGTACCTGGGCACAACTATGTACCGCATACAACAATCCCAAGCGCAGTGTCGTGTGTAGTGCTTCCTGCATGTGCTGACCAAGAAACATAGCTGAGTGGGATGCTGCTTCATCCGCTCGTTTATTGCAAAAGTTATTCTTTTATAATTCAATTTATATTATGAAATATCCTAAAATCAAATTATTTATATTTAAAATGTTTATGCAGTGCTAAAAAATGTTCACAGAATTTTGAAAATTCAATGAAATTAAAATAACATACATAAAAAAAGTTCACCGTGTATAAAAAATATACAATGTGCACTCGAAAAAATATATACGTTTATTTTTTTAGAAAACCCCATAAAAACTAATGAAGAAACACATAAAACAGAAAGGCCAGTGAAAGAGATATATAAGGGCATGTGCAATGATGCTATCTTAAGAGTGCCACATAAGATAATTGGTGAGGTGAAAGAGAGAGTAACCACAAGAAAAGGTTTGCCTTCTCTTAGTTAAGAGATAATCTCTTAGCAACAATTGTCTCACCACATATTTAGGGATATCTAGTTATTGAAGACAAGAATTAGAAAAATCCATTGTACATCACTTTTATTGTGTTATCTAGATTATGCGGTGGGCATAAGATAAGACAGCCTTATCAATCATTGTACCTGCCCTAAACCACTACAATAGCAAACTGGAAAAAATCCCGCGAAACACGGTCAAAACCATTAAAAAAAACAAAGCAGGGAAAGTTCATGCAAAAACCGGTCAAAACCACCACAGAAACAGACAGGAAGAAAAATATGTGAAAAAACTTGTCAAAAGCTTCCTGAAATACTGCTCCTCCAGGACCCGTATTGGACCGGCCATCTGCCTCCGGCCGAAGGACTACTTAAGACTAGCAGCGGTCCATTTACTTTGCTTTTAGCCCAGCCCAGGGCAATACCGCACGTAAACCCTAAATCCTAAATCCCCATTGCGCGAGCCCGCTACCTACGCGTGCCACCGCCGCACGCTACGCTAGCCGTCGTCACTGACCTGCAAAGGAAGGGGAGGCCGCCGCCGAGAGGCAAAACCTACAGCCCGAACCCTAACGAGCTCCGTCCATGGCGGACTCCCCCGCGCAACCCGCACCAGCTGCGGCCGGCGCTGCCGCCGGGAACCCCCACAAGCGCAAGAACAAGGGGAAGGGCAACCCCAACAAGAAGAACAAGAAGCTGAAGGGCCCCGACGACACCACCCGCCGCCGCCGCAAGCCGAGCGCCAAGTTCCTCAAGCTGCTCGAGAAGCGCGCCCGCGACTACAACTCCGACGACGACGACGACGCTGCCCAAGTCCGACCACGAAGGTCACAGCCACGACCGCCGCCGAAGCAACGTGATGCTGCTCCCGATGTTGGCGACGACCTCAAAGAGGCCCCCTCGTCCGAGGAGGAGGCCTCCAGCTCCGGCGGGGAGTCAGATGGAGAAAAGGCGGTCACCATGTTCCAGGAAGGCTGCAGGGCTTTCCAGGCCGCCTTCACCAAGATCATGGAGAAGAAGCTCGCCGACAACCCATTGGTTGGTTATTCCCCTAATTCTCAACGTTTTTTTACATTTCTGTCATGATGATGCAGAAGATATAAGGGGGACTAACACCTTTTCTTCTTGTTGCTAGGGTCCAATTCTGTCGGCGGACAAGAAATTGGTCGCCGCCAAGTTGGCCGAGGAGGCGGACGAGCACAAGTCCAAGGGAGAGGCCCGCAAGGAGAAGCGCCTTGTATGTTACACCTCATTCACTTGCTTGCTAATTCACCATGCACTTAAAATGCGTTTGTGTTCAGGGCATGACCTCTTGTTTTGTGGCAAATGTAGGCTGCACAGAAGGGTCATAAAGTACCTGAGAGTGCTATTGACAACAAAGAAAAGATGCTTATCAAGGTTGCAACCCAAGGAGGTAATGTTCTGTTTTCTACTATGTCATTTTGCTTGTGTCTAATATCAAACTTCTCTAAACTCACCCCTTGTTCTCCAACATCTTTTCATGTACTATATTGATGATGCAGTTGTCAGGTTGTTCAATGAGGTAAGCACACTTGTCTTTTCTTAACTGCTAGACATATATGTTGCTCTGTTTGTTGTCAATATAATTATTCATTCTAGGGAGCTTCCATGGATTCTTATCCTGATGCAAATTTGTGGTTCTAATTTTTTGGGCATTCAGCAAAATATGCTATGCAACTCCAGTTATTTCCTAAGACTCCCATACATATCATACTCCGTTCAATTGTCTGTATATATTCAAGAAATAGATTTGCTTAGTTGAAGCTGCAATTAGTTCCACACTTAGTTACTTACCTACTATGGGCTTATTTGATTCAAACGAATCTCATTAGGGTTTTGGAGGATTTGAATCCTTAGGAATTCTTCTGGTGTAGGTTACTTGATTAACTTTATTAGAATCCTTAAGAATTGGAACCTATTGGAACATTTAGGTTCTTTCCTAAATATTCCCTTGCACTCTATTTTGTATATACTTTGGAAAAAATCGTGTTAGCTAATTAGTAAGTCTTAAAATTGTTTTTTTTTCTCAGGTGAGCAAGCGACAGACTAGGAAAGGTTTGAATCCATCAAGAAGTAAAGATGTTAAATGTATGACCTTTTCCTTTTCAATGCTATTTACTTCCTCCATTATTTAAGATTCATTTAACTCCTTCGCCTACTTTTTTGGACTTGTAATTTGTGGATGGCCAAACCTTGCATTATCGTTGTCTATTAATTATCTGGAAAGAAAAGCTTTAGTGGGAATGGGATAACTCAAATTATTTTTTGACAGGATGATTGAACATGTTTCTTCATTTCTTGTTAGACAGAACAGTAGACTGAAATACAATTTGCTGTATGAAATGCCAGTTAGTCATCACTATTACAATCTGGTTATCTTTATCCATTTTTGTTGCTGTTTGAAACAGATCATCCTTGTGCAAAACATGTGAACTGCCTCTTTCCTATCTGCTTTCAATCTGTATCCAAGAATGAAATATCAGCATGCACCCATTATCCCGTGTCATCACAATACGACATATAAAGTGGTGATGCGGGTGTTGTTATTTCCATTGTTTTTTAAGGCGTCCCGCCTTGGACGCTTAGGTG
>NC_041381.1:118358401-118365907 GCF_002162155.2 Triticum dicoccoides
TTACAAATATGCCCGCCTTAGGCGCTTAGGCGTCGCCTAGGCGATAAGGCGCCCCCCCAGCGCCTTAGGTCGCCTTACCGCCTTAAAAACTATGTATTTCTGAAGTCTTGTAGGAGTAGTTGTTTTAATCAAGCTTGAAAATAATTATGTGAAATCTTCTTTTCAAACATCTCAGTTGCAGAGTGAAACTTGTGAAAAACCATTAAAGTTGGTGACCTGGACTCGTAGTTTATCAAGCCTTTAGCTAATTAGGTGCAGTCCTGAGCTTCAAAGCTCAGGTTGATGTTAATTAGAGTTGCAATGGACATGATACAGGTCTGCTTTCTACTCTGTAAACACCACCATATATGGGCCACTGAATGACCAAGTGTTGGGAGAGGCATATAACTGCTTACATTTTAGAGGGTTTGAATTTGACGACTTGATGTTTGACTGTAAGAACAGTAGATGTACATTTGTTTGATAATTTGCAGACAAACTTAAAAATCAATTAGAACTGAAAACAGCTGGAGATATGACATGCTATAGTTCTTTTGATGCTAGCATACCATCATATTGACCCATGATTGTGCATATCATGCCTATCTTCTGCGTTCAGTTTTGATGCTCACAACCATTTCTATACTGAAATCCAAATGGGGCTGATTGGTTTGCTGTTCATCCTAGCAGCTTTGGCAAAACACTCTGTACCATCTAAAGAAGGACAACAAGGCCAGGGATCTTCCAAGTTCTCAAAGGTAGTTACACCTAATTCTTTCTTCACTAAGTGATTGTTTGAATAACTAGTATTTGGAACAAGTATTAGCAAAACCAGTTTTCAGAGGATTTTTAGGAAACACTGTTTTTGAGTCGAACGACTAGTCGATGAGTCGAACAACTAGTCGACTCAACAACCTGTCGACTAGGCGATGAGTCGCGACTAGTCGCAACTGCAGGGTTGACTATTCAAGAACGACTCATCTACTCGAAAACCTTGTTAGGAAAACTATTTTCAGGTTGTTGTTTTGTTGAAGCTGATTTATAGGATAATTCGTTTGGACTTGAAAACTTCAAATATCAATGAGAGTATTAAATAGATTTTTCTTTGTTCCTGAACTCTCCTTCACGGACACATATGCAATCGTCAACTCCGTGCAACAGCTTTGGCCGAGAATGACGATGATGATGCCATTGAAGAAATACTGCATTATCTTTCTTATTGTGAGGCCGCTGCTTCCTGCTGACACCATTATCTCGCTGAGATCGAAATCACAGCTTTGGCCGAGCAAGATGTCTTCTCCATCCTCCGCAGTGACCTGAGAGCAGCACTATGAAGACTGTAGGAAGTAGCATCAGCGTTGCTGGTGGTCAGCAACATCCAGCGAGGGGCTCCCTGGAGCTATTGTCACGTCGTTCGCATGCTCTGTGGTAAGAAGATTCGATCTCCTCAAGCAATAGCTTGCCCGTATGCATCCTTCACGGGCAGCCAAAACAGCAGATTCACATGGAAACTGTAGTTACTGGACTATGACCATTGGAGTCGGCCGGCTGTGGCGGATGGCAGAAGTGGCGCTGGCGGCTATGGGCGAGGGTTGGCAGTGGCGTAGCCGCGTAAGGCTGAAGCGTAGTCGGTGACAATGGGCTGGCAGTGGCGTAGGACAGAAAAGACGGCAGCGACCATGGGTGAGGGACAACAGTGGCATGGGGCGGAAGCGACAGCGGTGACCATGGGTGTGGGCCGGCAATGTCGTGGAGCGGAAGTGTCGGCGGTGACCATGGGTGTGGGCTGGCAATATCGTGGAGCGGAAGTGTCGGCGGTGACCATGGCCGAGGACCGACAGTGGCGGAGGGGGTAAACGTCGGCGGCGACCACGAGTAATTGTTGCAAGATGATGACTGGCAAGGGGCGGCACAATCCTTCATGGCGGCGGCAGCATTAACAATCCACGAGTAATTGTTGATGGATGATGACTGGCTTTGTTGGTTCATGAGAGAATGCGTTTTTGTAGAAACAATTATTAGTCGATTTTCCATAAACGCAAAATTACAAGTTTAGGCGAAATACGTTCTAGTAATCCACGGATTGGCTACGATATGCAAACAGAGTTTGCGCTAACCTCTGTGGGTCAAACCCTGTCAACAGAAGTCTCTTCAGCGCAGCAACACAAGTCAAAATATGCTGCTAGGGCAGGTTATCTTACCCTAGCAGCATTTCAGGATAAGATACAGGTCTAGAGCTCTCTTAGTTAGTAAGTGAATGTATCTAGACAGGTAGTAGTAAATTCAGGTTTTGCTTGTACTAGTAGCCGTTGTCGGTTTAAACTTCAGGAACCGACCCTCCCTTTGTACTATAAATACAGCCCAAGTGCTGGCAATAGAAATAAGTTTTTCACTCACCAATCAAGAGTCTCTCCTGTGTGCTAGTCCACAATTTTTTTGCTTGCTTTGCTCAGTGTCCCCCGAGTACTCGCAGTTCGGCCCTGAGCACTCACAGTTCGGGCTAACAACCTCAGGGTGGAATCAGTTTTACTTAAAACGGATTCTGTCAAAACATGCTATCCAAACAACTCCTAAAAGTCCGCCCCTTCAGTTTAGGGGCTCATGGTACTAGGTATTAATGTTGTGTTGTCCGATTAAATCTGTGGACAATGGAACTCATCGTTGCTAGTGTACCAATCAGTCACAGTAAACTACAAACAAGACTCGATTTTGAAACTAGTTATTTGGTGTACAAAGTAAATGAATCTATGCATGGTCGAAACATGTAAGCTAATAGCTGTAAAAAGTACCACAGTGCAACTTGACATGAAACGCTAAAGCAAAGCCCATAGCGCACCCCTTCTCTTTTGCATATGAATGTGACCGTGGTTGTATAGTGGAGTTTGAACACTATGTCTAATTTAGAGGCTAGAAATTTTGAAGATGAGGATTGCCATGAGCCATTGAGCCATAAGACAGTAAAAGCTGCAGGATATAGGAGTAGTTGGGGGATAAATACCAGTATACTAATCATCCTAACAGTAGTAAAAAAGCTGGTTCATTGGTTTATGCAACTAAGCTGCTAGTTCACTTGTTGGTGTAATTAACTAGCTGAACTGCTCAGGTTTCTAAGTATTTTGCAACATATTTTTAATACAGTGTTGCATATATAACTGAACTTGTGGATTTCTGTGCATGTAACTCATAATTGATCTGCTTATTAGAATATTGGCAAAGGTGAAGATGAGCCAGGGTGGGCCCCTCTACGTGACACATACATGCTTGGTTCCAAATTGAAGGACTGGGATAAAGCGCAGGTAAAAATCTTCTGGATATAGCATTATTTGTGTGAGTACAATCACACATGCACCTGTATAATAATTAACTAATGTCTTGTTTACTGGGCAGGATTCTGATGTGGCTAAACCGAGTGAGGTCCCTTTGGACAACTTTTCTGATGATGAATAGGAAACAAAATCTATTTGCACGGTTGGCTGAGGGGCTACATTTTGAAGGGGGGAATGGAGGGCAGTGGATGCTTTTGGATGCATCCAAGAGCGCAAGATTTTGGAGAGGGGAAGAATGGCGTCTCTGATGTGGTTTTTGTTTACTAGGTTTCATTGTGTGCATCCAAGAGCGCAAGATTTCTACATGCAAACCTTGTAGTTTTAGTTTCTCTTCATCCTTGTATCACAACAAAATTCTTGCAAAACTGTGGTCGCAGCTTAACGAGTATAATTGTTTTGCCCAGAATTCTTTGTAGTGCATCAAGACGAACCTGATACTTTTGTGCTGCAATGATTTGTTGTTGAAAATCGGAAATACTACTAGTTTATCCGAAGAGGTTTTTCTGGCATACCGGCAAGTTGTAACTGGAATAGCTGTACGAATTTGATTTCAAAATGTATAACTCAGGATTAACAAACCTGGGGTCCAGGTAGCTTTTGCAAGCTTTGGTAAGACCAAAGCAGCTGCACATATACACAAACGACTAACTATGGCGCACATCCTGATTGCCTAGAGGAAAATGCACCAGTAGTCCAGGAAACAGTGGCAGCCACTCTTAACACCTTTTCTTTTGATTTGAGAACCTCTATCACCCATCACAAGGTGTACCAGGAAGCAGCAACAGCCGATATCGTGCATGTTGTAATTCTAGCGATACATTGAAACTTCCTGGTGCCTTCTATGCCTATGGATATCAAATTCACATCTCCAGTAAGCAGGTGCACAACAAATAACCCACAAAAATAGGAAAACTGTGACACAAATAAGAATGAGCTATGTATCCTCAGCATAGAAAAGCCTGACCTTATATAAAAGGCCTGGGCGGTTGATATTGACATGAAGCTATTGGTCCTCTGGTGGGTCAATGTCTAAGAATCTCTTTGTTGTGACTTTATCCTTGGGTAGCTCACCGGAAACTTTATCAATCATTAATTTCAGCCTGGTATGAAGTTCGTTTCATATTGCACTATGGTGAAGAAGGTGAAGTGCCTATTTGCAAGGTTAGTTTTCTCCTTTATTTCTCCTCAACCTATCTCTATTGGATGGACTTACGCCCCTACATATTTAATTTTTCACCTATACAAAAACTAGCAAGATCCACTCCATTGGTAATTCCATCAATGGCACCCTTATCAAAATACCCCGTTAGTTCGGTTGGGTAGGTCAGATGCTATAAGAACTTTACCAACCACTCATACCAGCGGTTAATTATCTTGAAAAGTAATTTTTAGAATACATAGTATTTTGCGGTTTATACATATACAACATGCAAGCCAACACTTGCAACGCCGCAAAAAATAACCTTGCAACATAAACACACAATTTGTAACATACGCCCATGATCATCGCAACATGTCGTCCATGTGTTTGCAACAAAACACATGAGCTTCCAACATGTCAAAAAAAGGTATGCAACTCAAAAAAAAAGTTTCACCTTCATTTGGAACACCGACCTCGATGTCTCGGGCTCATGGGAGCATGTTCGGAGCCGAATTGAGCAACCCCCAAGCCATCTCCCTCCAAGGTCGATGATGACATTGACCTCCTCCACCCATCACTACCCGAAGAGAAGAGAGCAAGCATGAACAAACTAGGGCATATAGAATCAGATATCCATGAGTGCTAGAGTAGTAGCAATGGCTATTGGTTGTGGGGCCCAACATCGGTGGATCCCACGATGGTGCATGAGGTGGTTGCTTTTATTCGAAAACACACACACACACACACACACACAACACACACAGAGAGAGAGAGAGAGAGAGTAGCAGTGGCTACCGATTGTGGGGCCCGACATCAGTGGCTCCCACGATGGTGCATGAGGTTGCTTTTATTCGAAAACACACACACACACACACACACACACACAACAGGGAGAGAGAGAGTAGCAGTGGCTACCGATTGTGGGGCCCGACATTAGTGGCTCCCATGATGGTGCATGAGGTTGCTTTTATTTGAACACACACACATACATGGTTGGCCCACATGGCGGTCAACGCTTATTGTGTCCGAAATATTCCTTTTTTTTGCGGGGGGAAAATCATCCGAAATATTCCTTAGAGGTAATAATAAAAGTTATTATTTAGTTCCATGTCCCTAATTAATGTTTATATTCTATGTTACTACTATTATGGTTCTCGAGTCTGCAATAACTACAAAGCTCAGAGGAAAACTCATGTGCATATGTAGAATAATAAACCGTAAATAGATTCCTAGTCTCGTCGGTAAGACTAGTTCACGTGATGGTTTTGTTTTCCCAATCATGGTCATAAGTTAAGTGTTTGACCATTGATCGTTGACTTTTCAAGAGAACTTCTCGTGGAATTAAAAAAATATCCATGTATTCGAAAAATGTTTATGAGGTTAAAAATGTTCATGAATTTGCAAATTTCTTCATGGCTTTTTAAAAAAGTTTGTGCATTTGAAAAAAAATACAATTCAAAAAAATCTTTGCAAATTTGAAACTTTTTTATGAATTTGAAAAAAAATCATGAATTCAAAAGGTTTTTGAATTCCTTCTAGAAAAATTATAGAAAAACTGAACAACACTCATCCCGGAAAAACCGCCCGAAAGAAAAGACATAGGAGAAGGTTCCCAAAACCAATGAAAAGAAAAACTACATGGGCCGGATCGTATATGAACTACTCCCTCTTGCTATAAGCATTTTTGACACTAGCGTAGTAGCTTACATGATGTGGGCGCCAAATAGACCTGGCCATGGGACGACCCGGCCCAAAAAAGCCCGACCCGGTCCAGCCCAACCTTGCCCACGGGACGGGCCTGTGCCTGAGATCTAAGCCCGACGCCCGGGTCGGGCCGAGCTTGGGCCCGACATATTTGCAATTTAGGGAAGGGCCCGACCCAACGGCCTGAGGCCCAACATTTGGCGAGGTATACCGCCAAATAGGAAACGGCGGACATGCTCCATGCTACACTCCTCAATTGCAGGCCGGGGCAAAAAACATATATTTGACCTGTGAGCGAAATCAAATCACGACCTGAATTGCTCTTGAAAAAAAAATGCACAAACTGACCGTTTTATGTGGCGCCTGACATCTGGACGCTGCACTCCGCTATGCAGCGACTTTGTCTTAGCCGCCGCACGCCCGACCAGCGTGGCAGCCTGGGGCCAGGCGCAGCCCCACAGCCAGCCGTGCAACGCCTAAGCACTAGGCGCCACACATTATAATGTGCAACGCCTAGCACTTAGGCGCTGCACGTTGACTTAAGCCGCATCGGGTCAGCCCTCTTAAGGAAGTTCTTCCCTCTCCAAGGCAATTGCTCTCTATAACAGAGAGCATCGCGGCGCCCCCTTCGACCCCCCACACCCTCTCACATCTGGAGATTTAAGCCATGGATTCGATCTCCAATTCCTCCTACTAGGTAAACTCCTCAGTTCCTTTTCTTTTCCTCCGTAAATTCGTTGCCATTTTAGAGATTTGTCCAAGATTGGGTGGAACCCTTGATTTGCTTGATTTGGATTTTTATTTGTCCAAGATTGGGTGTTGTGATTTAGGATGTGTAGTCATAGTGGTATTACCCTGGTATTGTTCATTAGTTCACAATATATGAATCTTGTTAGTGAAACCTAGATTGTTTATTTTTTTAGATATATATGAGATGCCATAACTCAACATCTCATATATAGCTACAAAACTCAACATCTCATAATTATCTATAAAACTAGGCATCTCATATATATCTAAAAAAATAAACAGTCTAGGTTTCACTAACAAGATTCATATATTGTGAACTAATGAACAATACCACATCAAAACGCCTTATTCTGATAACAGCGACCCCGCGGCAACCGACAGGAACCGACGCGTAGATAAAAAACGAGTACGACCGAACTGAACGCTACACTCCTCCATCCGTCCCCCCTCGTGCCCACCCACCCACCCACCTCCTCCCACCTTCTTCGCCCCCAAAAATCTGCCGCAACGCCGGCGTGCCGCCCTCCTTCCTCCCTGCGACGCCGGATCCCTACCCCTCCAAGCGCCGCCACAGCCCCCGCCCCACCACGCGCCGCCGGACCCACG
>NC_041381.1:118366341-118383978 GCF_002162155.2 Triticum dicoccoides
CTACCTCCCTCGCCGCCATCGCCCCTGGCTATCTCCCCTCCGGCAACCTCCCTCGCCCCCGCCCCACCACTCCCCAGGCTCCCTTCCCCACCACCTCCCCCATCGCTGCCTCCATGGGCTCCAGTGACCACCAAATCGAGGTCGTCGCGGCCTCCGCATCCCCCGGCGGCGGCGCTCCCCCTCACCTCCACCCAACCACCCGGCCCCAGGACCGATCCGACAAGCCATCGTGAGCGCGCGGCGGGCTACTCCAGCCATCTTGGACGTCAGCGCCGACGAACCAACCTCGTCTCTCTCTGCCGGACCCGCCCAATTTCGACCAACAAACCTTCTTCATCTGTCATGGATCCGTCGACCGCGACCTCCCCCGACGATCGCAGCTGGGCCATCGCAGCCACTGCCTACTGCCTCCCGTCAATGCAACGGCTACCACGGGATGACCGGCGCTCTGCCAATCACTCCACCGTCGCCTCTTCTCCAGTGGACGCGGCTCCGGCGAGAGGCCGCCGAGAAGAACCTCTGGTCGCCCCACCGGTCGTGGCTGCAGCATACATGGGTAGTCGCCCTCTCCCCCTGCATCTTCTCCCTGCTTCTGCTTCTCCCACTCATGTCATCTGACAAGAAACCACACTGTTGCGTGCAGACGGCTGACAGAAACTACATGGAGGGAGGCTCGCAGATCGTTGGTGCAGTGCACTCTGGTCCTGGTGCAGATCGTTGTTTTGGAGTTTTTATTATATAGTGTAGAATGTAGTCCACTGTTGTTTCTCTTGAGGTTCAATTTACTTGTTCTTGCAGGAAGAAAACTGGTGATGTGCGGCTTGATGCAGCGTTGCATTTTTTTCTGTTTATCGTGTAGTTTGGATAGCGAGCCTTCCTCCGTGCAGTCCGTTGGCACGTCCATGCAGTACAGCGCGTGTGTGTATGCAGCACATTGCGCGTGGGTTGCCGGTGGCTGTTGTGAAGTTGATTGTTTTTCCATTTTCAGAAAAATTGCATGACGCTATGTGGTCGTTAGTTTTATATTTAGTCATGAAGTGCACTAGGAAAAAGTGGTGCAGTACTCATCAAATTATTTTGTTTTTGCTCACCGACGACAATGGTGCAGCACTTTAGATGTGGCTTTGAAGCTCACTTTGTTGTCTCATGCAGTTAGTTATAATACTCCTCCGTGGTTTGCTTGTAAAAAGGAAAAATATATATCTCAAAGAAGCTCGCTTTTCATTATATGTAGTTCACTCGTTCAGTCCCTGCGGTCCATTCGCTCTGTCTACGCACGTAAAAAAAATTGAGTTTGGAAAAAACTCAAGCGGTTCATTTTCGGTAGTGTTGCAGCCCGTTTACGGTAGTCTTGAGGTTCACTTTTCATAGTATTGCGGCTCACCAACACTCAGCATGAAGTGCATTTCACCTTGTTTGGAAAAAAATACGTTCCACAAAAAAGGAATCATGCAGTGCACTTATCGGTTTGATGAAGTACGGTTTTTCGTCCGGTGAGTGCGGTTTTCAGTCGGATGAAGTATGCACGTCAATTTGGGTGTCGCGAAAAACAGAGTGTCCGCATTTCGGTAAATTCGAAATTCCTCTTGAACCGTAAAGAACTAGAGAGAGTGTTCTACATGAAAAAGTTGCGTCTCGTCGATATCTTTCTAACGGCGTATAATTCAAATCATTTTGACCAGCGGTTTGCAAAAATTTCACGAAAAACGGCCGCTGTCACTCGTCGTCCGCCGCACGATTTTCAAAATTAACTTAAAACCGTAAGGAATTTTAAAAATATTTCAACATATGAAAGTTGCGCCTCGTTCGTAGCTTTCCAACGGCGTATCACACGCCTCGTTTCGACAAACGGTTCAAAAACTGGAGCGAAAACAGTACCGAAAATTTGAAAAAATTTAAAAAACAGAATTCCGTGATTTAGTAAATTTGAAACTGCTCTTAAACCGTAAGGAATTAGAGAAAGATTTATATATGAAAAGGATGCGCCTCGACGATATCTATCCAACGGCGTATCATTTGCTTCATTCCGACAAGCGGTTTAGAAAAAAACGCGAAAAAACGCTCACTGCCACTCGTCATCCGCCACACTATTTTCAAAACTGCTCTTAAACCGTGTGGAATCTCGAAAAGTGTTCAACATGTCGAAGTTGCGCCTAATACATAGCTTTTCAATGGAATATTACATGCCTCATTCCGATAAATGGTTAAAAAATTAGAGCGAAAACAGTACCGAAAAAACACCGCGTGCAGTTTTTTTGACACGAAGTTCACTAGTCTCTATTGCAGTGCTCGTCGTCAAAATGATGCAGTGCGCTTCTGTTGAGCGTGCAGTGCCAAAGTGGTGTGCAGAATAGTTATTCTGCTAATATTAGCAGAATAGACCGTCTATATATATATATATATATGAGATGTTGAGTTTATTTGAAATATGAGATGTTGAGATGAACAGATATGACATAGGAGATATATATGAGAATTTTTCAAGTGAGTATTGTAAATCATTTATTCATTGTGTGAGAACTAGATGTTGAGATTCTTGTAGATGAATACATATGAGATGTTTAGATGAACACATATGAGATGTTTAGATGAACACATATGAGATATTTAGTGTATACCAATATTTGAGATGAACTCATATATGTTTATTGTTTGAACTTTGTAAGGATGGTTTGGCTTCTCGACGATGCCTATGACACACGACACCGGGCCTACATGATGCGCGAGAAGGGGACACTAATAATGAGTAATCTAAATATTTTGCAAATTTTCCTTTAGTTGAAATAGACATGCCCTAAGATTTGTCATTACTTGTTTTTTTGCAGAAGATTGAACCTCTGAAGATTCAGTATCGCGGGGTCTCTGGTCCTGCCATGCCCTATGATGAGCGGTACACACCCTACATCCAGTAGGCAGGACTCCACCCGTGGATTCAGTTGGTCAGCCGGTCCACGCCGAACCTCAACGCTCCATTGGTGTCCTCTCTTGATGATCGGTGGAGGCCGGAGACACACAATTTCCATCTTCGGACTGGGAAGATGACCGTGACGCTCCAGGATGTCTCCTTGATCACCGGTCTTCCTATCAACGGGAGGCCTCTCTGTATGAGCACTGATTCTGATGGGTGGCACCAGCAGATGACTGCTCTTATCGGTATGGCTCCTACCGAGGCCGAGGCTGATGTAGAGGAGGGAGAAGAGAAGACGAAGAAGGAAAGGAAAGCAGACGGAGCTGCTTTCACGTGGATTCAAAGGAACTTTGCGCATTGCCCTGTGAATGCCACTGATGATGTGATCTAGACACATTCTCATGTCTATATGTGGACGTTGTCTCGAGGACTTTGTTTCCTGACTCCACAGGCAAGAACGCTCCATGGATGTGGCTGAAGGCGTTGACCGTCTTCGATAGGAGATGGAGTTGGGGTTCAGCGACTCTTGCCTACTTGTACCGACATGTGGTTGGTTTGTTATCAACTCATTTCTTCATTATTAATGCAACCTTGCTGTCAAGTTAACATGGTTTTCTTTGATATGCAGCTGGACGATGCGTGTTGCAGGATCACAGATAGTGCATGCAGTAGTGGTAATCTGCTTCTACTTTCTGTATGGAGCTAGGAGCGTCTGCCTGTTGGACGCCCGAAGAGCGTCAAGTTTAATCCTTGGGATGAAGATGAAAAATTACGGTGCCCCACTTGGGCTTACAAGTGGGATGTGGTATCCGAGATGACGAACGATGTTAATCTCAAAAGTACATCGTCGAGTTGGACACGATTACGCCTGAGCAGGTAACGAGGACATTACATCATTCATTTGTCATGCTTGTCTGAAAACTTGTCATCAATGTTGCGTTGTTGTCCTATTTCATAGGTGGAATGGCAGCCATATGGTGCCAATGACACAGTAGGGTTCACCAACGAGTTTATCGTCAACCCGATGTGCTTGCGGGATAGGAATCTTTGGCTTATGCGGTGCCCACTGACATGCAACTGGGCGGTTGAGCTTCCTTTGCCACATCGCATGTATCGTCAGTTTGGTCTGTTCCAACCTCACCCGCCGGAATGGGTGGACATGGACAAAGCACTTCATAGGTAAGAGAGCATGAACTGTATTGACTAAGCATCGCCACTCCTATTGATTGTGCTAATGTTTGGTTTTCTACCATGCAGATTGGACAGGAGAAAGCATCGAAAGATAAAGGACTAGGACAAGCATCATGCATCGTATGTTACCCGTTTCCAGCTTAGTGTGGAGCAAGCTCATAACAGTGCACGCGCCCAGCTTCATGAGCATAACTCACTTGCTTTCGATAACTACCTACAATGGTTTCTTGAAAATGCTTGAGTTGAGATATGCCCACCGGCATACAATGATGATATTCTTGAAGATCCCACAAACTTTGAGGATCTATCGAAGCATCAGTACAACAGAAATGTCAGGGAAGGGGTAGGAGTCCCTGTTGTTCCGGTGATTAACTATGTAGTAAAGTATTCCCTTCTTTACTTTCCCGTTGGCCGTATTACACATGTTTGAATGGCTAACGTGTTACTTCGTTCTCATCCGCAGAGCAACTAGATCAAGAAAGCAGCTGATGAAAGCCAGTCTATTCTGGAGAAGACACCGGTTGGAGAAGGCAATGATGATGGTTCACTACGAGCATTCCTGATGCGGAGCATCCCATGATCATCCCCATGGACACCACCTCAACTATCCAAGCTCCAAGTGGACCCATGACAAGAGCAAGGGCTCGTGCTATTCAATCTGAGGTGACATCACTCCTACTTGAGTTTCCCTCTTCTTCAAGTGAGACATGGCTACTGCCTAAGTCCGAGATGCTATGTGTGATCAGGTAGAACACTCAAGCCACGGAGCCGAGAGCTGAAGAAGAAGTGACAGGTGTAAACTCTCTGGACAACCCGGAACTTCCGGCCAGAGCCCGGAACTTCCGGCACCCGGACCTTCCGGCCAACCCGGAGCTTCCGGCCTCAGACGTCTTCAACCAGCCCAGGCGTGCCAACTCTCTGGTTAGCTCGGAACCAGCTCGGATCCCGACATGGACCTTCCGGCCAACCCGGACCTTCCGGCCAACCCGGACCTTCCGCCCCCCATACGCTAACCCAGCTCTACCCGTGCCAACTCTCTGGTTAGGCCGGGCCCTCCCCGAAACCTCCAGCGCCCGGAACTTCCGGCACTGCGTGCGTGCAACGACTTGGGCCGAGGCCGGTGTACCCTTTCGCCCCTTAGACTATATATACTCTTCTCCTACCTATGTTTTAGGGTTAGCGTTGATTTAGCTCATTTGTGAGATAGAGTCTCGCCCATCCATCCGGATCTACTCCTCATGAGGGACCGACACCTCTTCGAAGAAGATCCACCTAGATTCAAGACCTCCATCCGGAGAAGACCATCATCAAGACCTCCTCAAGGAGAAGAACCGGTTACCCTTTGTATCGTCTCTTGTTGGATTTGGATCTTGTATCCCTCTTGTGTGTTTCGATGATCTAGCACATGTGTGACTTTTATTCTTGTTGGTTGAGTGTTTTTCTCTCGTTCCCGTCCTCGTGTTCTTCGTGTTCATCGTAGGGATCCGCTCCAAACGTGAAAGATCGGCCTCTAGGGTTCTACCCTACATTATCTATGGTATCATGAGCCAAGTTGATCACGTTTTTGGAGCCCCTACCCCGTGTTTTCTAGCTTGATTTTGTTGATTTGTTCCTAATTCAAAAATCCCCACAAAAATAGCCCTCCCAATTTTTTTTGATTTGTTGGTGTGATGAAGTTTTGTTGGATTTGATCCGTGAATTTTGTGTGTGGCTCGTAGATCTAGCTTCCCCACCCTTCTTCCCCCCCCCCCCAATTTTTTCACTTCCCCTTAGGATTTGGGGTTTCCCCAAGTTTTCTCCCCCAAATCCACGATCCCCAATTCTATGTTCTTGGCAGATTAGCAACCACCGGAACTTCCGGCCCCGCCCGGACCTTCCGGCCCTCGGACCTCCCGGCCATCCCTGGAACCTCCGGACCCCGGACCTTCCGTCTTTCCCGGAACTTCCGGCCTAGACAGAAAGTTCGCGCATCTTCGACGACTTCCGCTACTTCGACAACTCCGACCGCGGTGTAGCGGCATCTTCGCCAACGTACTGAAGACCATGCACTACGACATCGACTACAATCACATCCTTTTGGCACCTTCAACCGTAAGCAAGGACGGTAATCTTGACGACATCTTTGTCCAATCCTTGCCATTACGTTGATAACCACATAGCCCATCTTTGCGTACCTTACTCATCGAGACTAGCCTTTGAGTATTGCCGGCAACGTGACTTGTGCACATTAGTGATCATACTCTATAGCATACATACCATATCATAGTGGTGCATATCTTGATATCATCTTTTGTGTCACAAAGTTGTCATCGCATACACAATTGCTATCTTGGTTTGTGAAGTTTTGCATGAGAAAAGAGCTCTAAAGTGAAAGAGCCAAACAAGCTTTTAAGCAAAGAGGAAAGATAAGCAAAGAGCGTATAAGCAAGAACCATATCATCATACCACATTAAGATTGTCATATCCGATCATCTTGGATCATATCACCGAAATACCATACATATAGAATACTTGGGATAGAGGTCATTGCATTTTTGCCTAGTAGGTTGTGCACAAGTTACGTATCCGCCTATTGTGCAATTGTGCTAGCGTCTCTCTAGTATTGTGCAACAAGAGCATTTTTCGTGGACTCCACATTTTGGCTCATTTTTGGTTTGCACAATCCCACTTATCTATTTGCTGTGTGTTTCCGTGTACCTCTACTTTCTTGGTCTACTTGTTGCATTTGCAAATTTTTGAATCTTTTCCAACATTATTGAAGCTCACTTACAATTGCATCAAATTTTGTGCCACCTTCCTAACCAAGCTCCACCATAAGCTTTTACTTGTGTAGGTGTGAGAACTGACAAGAATTGGTACCAATTGTGCTATTTCATTGTCCGCATTTGAGTGATCTTGATCCATCTTCAACATTGGTCAAGGTACATTTGGTATAAGTTCTTCTCCTTCTACCACTCACATTTTTCTTGGAATGATGGATAGGCCAAGTTCTTCTACCAACCCACTCTTCATCGAGCAAGACGAGGACATGTCATCATTCGTCACCAAGAGCCACCTCTCTGGCGCACAACGAGCGTTGCATCAAGAGCAACAAGCGATGTCCGACCACATCGACAACCTCACCACCGACTTGCGAGTCTCCCAGCAACATACAAGGGACTACTTCGACAACAAGCTCGACGCTCACAAGCAAGAGAACGATGCAATAATGGACAATATTCGTGCCTTGTTGGTGAATCACCCTACTTCAACTTCTTCATACTCAAGACGGAGCCGCTCAAGTCGACACTCTGACGACACCTTCTCCGGCTCAAGTATACCGACATCAAACACTCTTCGGCGAGCCGCGCGTCAAGACCGTCATGCATCTCGCAATCCTCTACACGACAATAATCTGCAAGAGCAAGTCAACGGGCAAGTACTTCGTCCTCAACCACACCAAGATCCTTTTGCATAAGCTCAAGAACGACAACGTCAACATTGCTAAGAGGAAGAATGAGCGTGTCTACATCAAGAGGAACAAGACACTGAGGCTCAGTGTCTTCAACAACAACAACGTGAAGCACAAGCTCTTGAGGCACAACGTGCCCTTCAAGAATCAAGTCGACCCATTGCCAAGTAGAACCGCGATAGGCGCAATCAAGAGGAAGCACTTCGAGAAGAAATCCAAGAGCGGACCTACCAACCAAGAGTGCAATGTCAAGTTCCCCCACCTCCTCCTCAACCTCAAGTTCAACAAGAGCAAGTTGAACATGGACTTCCTTCATGCCAAGAGCAACATGAGGATGATTATCCTACACGTCAAGGGCATCATCATCATCCTCGACCACAACACAATGAAGAACAACACTATGGCAAGCTAAAGTTCACAATGCCCAAGTTCAATGGAAGCAATGATCCCAAAGAGTACCTATCATGGGCATTGAAGGTCGACAAAATCTTTCGTTTGCACAACTATGAGGAAGAGAAGAAGATCGCTATGACATCCCTTGAGTTCCAAGATTATGTGCTCATATGGTGGGAATAAGTCCTTGAGCGTCGAGAAGCAAGAGGTGAACCACCAATCACCACTTGGGCTCAAATGAAAGATGTCATGCGAGCATGTTTTGTGCCCACCTACTACAACCATGATCTCTTCAAGAAGCTCCAACTACTCAAGCAAGGAACAAAGAGTGTTGAAGAATACTACAAGGAAATGGAGATAGCCATGATATGAGCCAATGTCACAGAAGATGATGAGCAAACTATGGCACACTTCTTGAATGGCCTCAATCATCCCATCAAGAAGATTGTCGACTTCCGACCCTACTCCAACCTCATTGAGCTCATGCATCAAGCTACCAAAGCGGAACGTCAAGTGCAAGATGACTTAAAGTATGCCAAGTACTCATCCAAGACCTACGACTTCTCCAACAACCAAGCTTCAACAACTCCTCCAACTTCTACCTCAACCAAGCCATCTACAAGCAACGACGACAAGTCAAGTTACAAGAAAACTTTGACAACCTCAAGTCGTCTTCCTTCTACTACATGCAACTTCAAGCTGCACACTTCATCATCTACTCCAACCAAAGAGACCGTCAAGACAAGCTCCTTCAAGTGTTTCACTTGCGGCGGCCGAGGCCACAAGTCTTTCCAATGTACCAACAAGCGCACCATGATCCTCAACAATGATGGAACCTATGAATCCATGAGTGACAAGGAGATGGAAGCTCTTGAGCAAGTGGCCATGCACCGGCGTGAACGAGGATGAAGATGATCAAGTCTTTTGTGATGAGGATTCGAGCCCTGCTCTCATTGTCTCCAAAGTCTTGACACTTCAACATCAACAAGACGAAGACCAAAGATGCCACATCATCCATACCAAGGCCGGCATCAATGGAAGGTCCGTCAAGGTCATCGTCGATGGAGGTAGTTGTTGAAGGAAATATGCCCTAGAGGCAATAATAAAGTTATTATTTATTTCCTTATTTCATGATAAATGTTTATTATTCATGCTAGAATTGTATTAACCAGACACATAATACATGTGTAAATACATAGACAAACAGAGTGTCACTAGTATGCCTCTACTTGACTAGCTCGTTAATTAAAGATGGTTATGTTTCCTAACCATAGACATGAGTTGTCATTTGATTAATGGATCACATCATTAGGAGAATGATGTGATTGACTTGACCCATTCCGTTAGCTTAGCACTTGATCGTTTAGTATGTTGCTATTGCTTTCTTCATGACTTATACATGTTCCTATGACCATGAGATTATGCAACTCCCGTTTACCGGAGGAACACTTTGTGTGCTACCAAACGTCACAACGTAACTGAGTGATTATGAAGGTGCTCTACAGGTGTCTCCGAAGGTACATGTTGGGTTGGCGTAATTCGAGATTAGGTTTTGTCACTCCGATTGTCGGAGAGGTATCTCTGGGCCCTCTCGGTAATACACATCACTTAAGCCTTGCAAGCATTGTAACTAATGAGTTAGTTACGGGATGATGTATTACGGAACGAGTAAAGAGACTTGCCGGTAACGAGATTGAACTAGGTATTGGATACCGACGATCGAATCTCGGGCAAGTAACATACCGATGACAAAGGGAACAACGTATGTTGTTATGCAGTTTGACCGATAAAGATCTGCGTAGAATATGTAGGAGCCAATATGAACATCCAGGTTCCACTATTGGTTATTGACCGGAAATAGTTCTAGGTCATGTCTACATAGTTCTCGAACCCGTAGGGTCCGCACGCCTAAGGTTTCGATGACAGTTATATTATGAGTTTATGAGTTTTGATGTTCCGAAGGAGTTCAGAGTCTCGGATGAGATTGGGGACATGACGAGGAGTCTCAAAATGGTCGAGACGTAAAGATCGATATATTGGACGACTATATTCGGAGTTCGGAAAGGTTTCGAGTGATTCGGGTATTTTTCGGAGTACCGGGTGGTTACGGGAATACGGGGGAGAAGTATTGGGCCTTATTGGGCCATACGGGAAAGAGAGAGGGGATGCCTAGGGCAGGCCGCGCTCCCCCAAGGCCTAGTCCGAATTGGACTAGGGGGAGGGGCTGTGTCCCCTCCTTCCTTCCCTTCTCTCTCCCCCTTCCTTGTCTCCTACTCCTAATACTTGGAAGGATTCCTAGTTGGACTAGGAAAGGGGGAATCCTACTCCCGGTGGGAGTAGGACTCCCCTAGGGCGCGCCATAGAGAGGGCCGGCTGATGGAGTCATGTACCTAGGGTAGGGTCACAGACCTGATCTAAGTACCCTGCCCAAGGACACCCTTAGAAGAGATCACCTTCCAGTCGACCTACGAGGGACTCACTCGACTGACTTGAAGGACTCGACCACGAAGACTCACTCGACCACCAGAAGGTCAAGAGGCACTCTGCACTGCAACGGTCTGTAATTAAGTAGACTTTATGATAGTAAAGACACTTTATGTGGGGCGTTACCAGTAACGCCCCAGACTTAATGTACCTTAAACCCTTCATTACGTCGGTTGGCTGGGGTCCTGGCGCACTCTATATAAGCCACCCCCCTCCACAGGCAGAAGGGTTCGGCACCCTGTAATCCATATACACATAATCCACTCGACCGCCTCCGGGCTCCGAGACGTAGGGCTTTTACTTCCTCCGAGAAGGGCCTGAACTCGTACATCTCTTGTGTTTACAACCTCTCCATAGCTAGAACCTTGCCTCTCCATACCTACCCCCACTCTACTGTCAGACTTAGATCCACGACAGTTGGCGCCCACCGTGGGGCCGGTGTTTTAGCGATTTTGTGGAGAAGTTGCGATTCTTCCGAGTACTTTCATCATGGTAGCTGCTGGAGTTTTGGTCGAGGGTCGAGAGATTCGTCTCGGTGCTCTCACCTTCGTCGCCGACGACTCCGCCTGGCTCCAGGAGGCTCCACTCGACGTCGATGCGCTCCCCGTCCGCGGTGCGACGCATTTTCGCGCATGTGTCCGCGGCGTTCTGCTGCGGCAACCGTCGACCCCATATCGGTCGACTCCCCTATCGACCACCCTCCCGGTCTCCCGCCAGCGCAAGCGCTCGGGTCGGTCGAGGCTTCAGCGGTGGGTGAGACACGCGGTGGCTCGCCAGACGGCCACCACCCAAGTTGCGGCAATCGAGCCCGACGAATCTCTCTACGGCCTGTTCGATCTGTCGACTGGCTCCGTAGAGACTGCATCCGAATGCGATAGCAGTGATCCAGCGGCGGAAATCCTGATGGTCGACGGGCCTCGCAGCCCCCCTGGCTTCGCCCGTGATGGTGGGGCAGGCGACGGAGGCGACCCCGCATGAGACCACGAAGAGCACCAGCCCGAGCCACTCGACTCTCTGCAAAGAGAGGAACTTCGCCGCAGGAACATGGATGCCCTGCATACTCCCATCGCAGGAGAAACCCCCGAGGCTCGCGCCTTGGAGGAGGCACGTTTGGCCAATTTGGCCGAACGCGCTCGCCTGGAGAATCTTCAGCGAGCACTCGACGAGCGCGCGCGACAACGAGTTCCCGACGCCAGTCGACGTCAACTCTTCCCGCCGACTCAGGTATATCGAACCCCAATCCAGAATTTAGCAGCTGCGACCCGTATTGCAGAGTCCATCCAGCCCTCTCAGTCGGAAGCTGGCAAAGGCTTGATGCAGATCAGGGATCTGCTCCGGGCAACACGAGATCAGAATTCAGCCGTGTCGCAGTCGCGCAACAGAATTCACAGTCGATCCATCACTGCGAATACGGTTCAGTCGGCTCACAGTCCCAGATCGCCTCCGCGGCTTGAGGGGCGCGAGAATCGGCGAGACCAATATGGAGACCGACACGACCGAGATGATAGGCGTCGAGTGCCCACTTCCCCTCCGAGGGGTGGGTCTTACGCTCCTCGGCAGCAAGATGACAGACGTCAGCTCAGTGCGGGGCGAAGAGTTCCAGTCGACCCCAGGGAACCAGGCTTCGACGCGCGATCCATTATCGTGCAAAGCTTGGTCGACCGGAACAGAGCCCATCGAGGTGGACTCGACAGAGATGCGCCTATGGGCAGTCGAGTGCACATTTCTGGTCCGGAATGTTTCAACAGAGCTATCAGAGCCGCAGTGATTCCTCCCAATTTCAGGTTGGCAACAGGAGTCAGCAAGTTCACCGGTGAGTCTAAGCCTGAAACTTAGCTTGAGGACTACCGAGTGGCGGTCCAGATTGGTGGTGGGAATGACGAGGTGGCCATGAAGCATTTGCCCCTCATGTTGGAAGGTTCTGCCAGAGCGTGGTTGAATCAGTTACCTCCTAGCAGCATTTACACTTGGGAAGATTTGTCCCGAGTGTTCGTCAGAACGTTTGAAGGATCTTGCAAGCGACCGGCTGGATTGACGGAGCTGCAAGTCTGCGTGCAGAAGACCAATGAGACTCTCAGGGAGTATATTTAGAGATGGATCACTTTGCACCATACTGTGGAGAATGTGTCTGATCATCAGGCAGTCTGCGCCTTCAAGGATGGTGTCAAGAACAGAGAATTGAGTTTAAAATTTGGTCGAACCGGAGACATGACCTTGAGTCGGACGATGGAAATTGCTACCAAGTACGCCAACGGCGAAGAAGAAGACCGACTCCGAAGCGGCAAGCACAAGCCGAGCGAGTCGGAGAAGGGAAACACCAGTCGGAAACAGAAGCGGAAGGCTGAACCGGCAGCTCCTGGAGAGGCTTTGGCCGTGGCTCATGGAAAGTTTAAAGGGAAACCAAAAGGATCCTGGAACCCTAAGAAGGTAAAGGATAAAGAAGGGAACGACGTGATGGATATGCCGTGTCACATCCACACGAAGAAAGACGAGGGGAATATCATTTACCCAAAGCATACCACTCGCCAATGTCGACTCCTGATCCAGCAGTTTCAAGGAAAACAGTCTAAAGACAAGGAAAAGGAGTCGGACAAGGCCTAAGACAAGGAGGACAATGAGGAAGGATATCCGCATGTCAACTCCACTCCGATGATCTTTGCAGATGTGGAAAGCAAGAGTCGATTGAAAGTCATTAACCGCGAGGTGAACATGGTTACCCTAGCAAAAGCAAATTATCTGAAATGGTCCCAAACACCCATCACATTCGACCAATCTGATCACCCGACTCATATTGCCACCCCTGGGAGGCAAGCTTTGGTGGTCGATCCAGTTGTCGAAGGCACTCGACTGACAAAAGTGCTGATGGACGGTGGTAGCGGGCTGAATTTGCTGTATGCAGACACACTGAAAGGAATGGGCATTCCGATGTCCCGACTGAGCACCAGTAACATGAGCTTTCATGGAGTTATACCAGGGAAGAAAGCCGAGTCACTCGGCCAAATAGCTCTGGACGTGGTGTTTGGTGATTCGAAACATTTTCGCAAAGAGAAGTTGACGTTTGAGGTCGTGGATTTTCAGAGTGCATATCACGCCATTTTGGGGAGACCAGCTTATGGACGGTTCATGGCTCGACCATGTTACGTGTACCTCAAATTGAAGATGCCTGGCCCCCAAGGAGTGATCACTGTCACCGATGATCGGAAAAAGGCAGAAGAGTGCTTTCAGAAGGGCTCAAAGATTGCTGATTCCCAGGTGACAGCGGTCGAGTTTGAAGAATACAAGCAAAACACAGATCGGAGTGATTTGCTGCGATCCAAGAAACCCGCCACAGAATCTGCATTTCAGTCGTCCGGTGAGACGAAGCCTGTTCACATTCACCCAACCGACCCCGATGCAGCTCCGACCCACATCTCCACAACACTCGACCCGAAATAGGAAGAAGTGCTCATCCAGTTCCTCCGTGAGAACTGGGACATTTTTGCATGGAAGCCCGCTGACATGCCAGGTGTTCCCAGGGGACTGGCTGAGCATCGCCTAAGAGTCGACTCATCAGCAAAACCAGTCAAAGAGCATCTTCGGCGGTCCGCCGTCCAGAAGAGAAAAGCCATTGGTGAGGAAGTGGCTCGACTGTTGGCGGCAGGATTTATCCGAGAGATATACCACTCCGAGTGGCTCGCTAATGTCGTCATGGTTCCTAAGAAGGACAAATCGCTCTGAATGTGCATTGATTTCAAGCACATCAACCGGGCCTGCCCGAAAGATCATTTTCCTCTCCCTCGCATAGATCAAATTGTTGACTCGACCGCGGGATGCGAGAGATTGTCTTTTCTAGACGCCTACTCCGGGTACCACCAGATCCGTCTGTACGGACCCAACGAGGTAAAAACAGCTTTCATCACTCCATTCGGGTGCTTCTGCTATATCACCATGCCATTCGGCCTCAAGAATGCCGGAGCCACATTTATGCGAATGATTCAGAAGTGTCTACTCACTCAAATCAGTCGGAATGTGGAAGCGTATATGGATGATATCGTTGTCAAGTCACGAAAAGGTTCCGACCTGCTCGCTGACCTCGCCGAAACATTTGCCAACCTCAGAAGGTATGATATCAAGCTCAATCCATCAAAGTGCACATTCGGAGTTCCTGGTGGCAAGTTACTCGGTTTTCTCGTTTCCGAGCGAGGGATCGACGCTAATCCAGAAAAGATCGGCACTATTCTCCGAATGAAACGCCCTGTGCGAGTGCACGATGTCCAGAAGCTTACTGGATGCTTGGCCGCATTAAGTCGATTCATCTCACGACTCGGTGAAAAGGCATTGCCTCTTTACCGACTGATGAAGAAGGCAGACAAGTTCGAGTGGACTCCAGAAGCTGATGCAGCGTTTGCCGAGCTAAAAGCTCTGCTCTCCACCCAGCCAGTGCTTGCTGCTCCAATCAGCAAAGAGCCTCTGTTGCTTTATATCGCAGCCACAGGACAAGTCGTCAGTACAGTGCTTACGGTCGAGCGGGAAGAGGAAGGAAAAGCTTTCAAAGTTCAGCGCCCAGTGTATTATTTGTCTGAAGTCTTGACTCCATCCAAGCAGAGATATCCTCATTATCAGAAGCTTGTGTATGGAATATACATGACCACAAAGAAGGTTGCTCATTATTTCTCTGATCATTCCATCACAGTCGTCAACGACGCTCCACTATCAGAGATTTTGCACAACAGAGATGCAACTGGTCGAGTGGCGAAATGGGCGATTGAACTTCTTCCCCTTGATATCAGGTTTGAGGCAAAGAAAGCCATTAAGTCCCAGGCAATAGCAGATTTCCTCGCCGAGTGGATTGAACAGCAGCAGCCGACTGAAGTTCACTCGAAGCATTGGACCATGTTTTTTGATGGCTCTAAGATGTTGAATGGTTCCGGTGCTGGGGTTGTCCTGGTTTCCCCCAGAGGAGATAAGCTCAGATATGTGCTCCAGATTCACTTTGATTCCTCCAACAATGAGGCAGAGTACGAGGCCCTCTTATACGGATTGCGCATGGCCGTTTCACTCGGCGTCCGTCGCCTGATGGTCTATGGCGATTCAGATTTAATGGTCAACCAAGTGATGAAGGAGTGGGACGTGAGAAGCCCAGCCATGACTGGATACTGCAGTGCAGTGAGGAAGCTGGAAAAGAAGTTCGAGGGGTTAGAGCTCCATCATATACCCCGACTGAAAAATCAAGCAGCTGATGATCTAGCAAAGATAGGTTCCAAGAGAGGAGCCATTCCGAGTGGTGTGTTCTTGGAGCATATACACACTCCGTCAGTCAAAGAAGATCCTTTCACCGAAGAAGCTCCACAGCCCAAGAGTGCCACATATCCGACTAAGGTTGAAGTCCTAGCAGTGGTCGACTTGGTCAAGGAGGTCTTGGTGGTCATTCCCGACTGGACAGTTCCGTATATCGCGTATATCCTGAGAAAAGAGCTTCTGGAGGATGAGGAAGAGGCTCGACAGATCGTCCGTCGATCTAAAGCCTTCACCGTAATCAAAGGACAGTTATATAGAGAAAGCGCGACTGGAGTTGGTCAGAAGTGCATAACACCAGAAGAAGCGAATCATCCTTAATGATATCCACTCGGGGACCTGTGGTCATCATGCGTCCTCTCGGACCATCGTGGCCAAAGCATACCGAGCCGGATTTTACTGGCCAAAGGCGAATGAGATGGCGAAGGAAATAGTGGATAAGTGCGAGGGATGTCAGTTCTACTCGAATATGTCGCACAAGCCTGCATCAGCTCTGAAGACCATTCCACTCGTCTGGCCTTTCGCAGTATGGGGGTTGGACATGGTCGGTCCTTTGAGAACAGGTCGAAGTGGCTTCACGCATGTACTGGTGGCAGTCGACAAGTTCACCAAGTGGATTGAGGCTAAACCAATCAAGAACCTTGACGCCGGTACTGTTGTTAACTTCATCAGAGAACTGATATTCAGATATGGAGTCCCACACAGCATCATTACAGATAATGGGTCGAACTTTGACTCGGAGGAATTCAGGGACTTCTGCAACTCTCAAGGCACACGAGTCGACTACGCTTCAGTCGCCCATCCGCAGACGAATGGACAAGCAGAGCGAGCCAATGGCCTGATTCTCAAGGGATTGAAACCCCGACTGATGCGTGATCTCAAGCATGCAGCTGGAGCGTGGGTCGACGAACTTCCCTCGGTGCTTTGGGGACTGCGGACCACACCTAATCGATCGACCGGAAGAACTCCATTCTTCTTGGTCTACGGAGCTGAAGCAGTCTTGCCGAGTGATCTTCTCCACAATGCTCCTCGAGTTGAGATCTACAACGAAGCAGAAGCTGAACAAGCGCGGCAGGACGCAGTCGACCTTTTAGAGGAAGAAAGGGAGATGGCTCTGATTCGATCGACCATCTACCAACAAGATTTGCGTCGTTTCCACGCCAGAAATGTGAGGGGTCGAGCCTTCCAGGAAGGAGATTTAGTTCTCCGAGTGGATCAGAAGAAACATCACAAGCTTGCTCCTTCTTGGGAAGGGCCCTTCATCGTCACCAAAGTTCTCCACAACGGGGCGTACCGTCTTTACAACGTCGAACATAATATCGACGAGCCCCGAGCTTGGAACGCGGAACTACTCCGCCCATTTTACACTTAAGTTTATCACTCGGATGAGTTGCAATAAAGTACTCCTGTAGTTCATGGATTTCAAAATAATAGTGTCATAGTTCCTCCATAATTTTTGTCACTTTTTATTTTGTCCAATAAAATTTTCCCCTCAGTGGGTGACTTAGCCACGAATCCGTTTCGCCTAAGTTTGTAAAAATCCTTACCGAGTGGTGAGCCAGACTCCCACTCGGAGGCTTAGCCGCGAATCCGTTTCGCCTAAGTTTGTAAAAATCCTTACCGAGTGGTGAGCCAGACTCCCACTCGGAGGCTTAGCTGCGAATCCGTTTCGCCTAAGATTAAATAAAATCCTACCGAGTGGTAAGCCAGACTTCCACTCGGAGGCTTAACTGCAGTCCAAGTACTCACCTAAGTTATTAAAATCCTACCGAGTGGTAAGCCTGACTTCCACTCGGGGGCTTAGCTGCAGTCCAAGTACTCGCCTAAGTTATCAAAATCCTACCGAGTGGTAAGCCAGACTTCCACTCGGAGGCTTAGCTGCAGTCCAAGTACTCGCCTAAGTTATCAAAATCCTACCGAGTGGTAAGCCAGACTT
>NC_041381.1:118384587-118401437 GCF_002162155.2 Triticum dicoccoides
AGAGCAAACCTCTCACTCGGGGGCTTAGCTGCAGCCCAGTGCTCGCCTAAGATATAAAAATCCTACCGAGTGAAGAGCAAACCTCTCACTCGGGGGCTTAGCTGCAGCCTAGTGCTCGCCTAAGATATAAAAATCCTACCGAGTGAAGAGCAAACCTCTCACTCGGGGGCTTAGCTACAGCCCAGTGCTCGCCTAAGTGGATTAAGGAATAAGTCGACTGCAGTGAGCGTCTTGCTTTGAACCTGCAAAAGACATTTCAAGCCAAAAGCAATCATATTCAAACATCAAATTCAAGTTCGGAACGATACCTAAAGGAACCGAAAGTGCTCAGGCGCTAAGCCTGTTAAGGTTTATCGGTTACAACTCCACTCGGCATACCGAGGCAAATTTAAAGCGTCGAGCTTAAAAGAAGTTTTTTACTCCTCCTATGGAGGGCTGGAAGGTGAAACAAACTCATCAAGATCAATTCCGTCTACGATCCGAGTGGCAGCAGCAATGAAAGTTTCCATAAAGGACCTGAAGTCGTGTTTCTTGGTGTTGGCCACCCAGAGGGCCGCCAGCTTGTCTTCTCGCGCATCTTTGCAGTGGACTCGGGCCAGACACAGAGCAGCATCTGCACCGCACTGAGCCGAGGACTTTTTCCACTCCTGCACTCCACCAAGGACCGTGTTCAAGCGAGCCATCAGCGACTCGAGGTCGTTCTGGAGTGTCTCCCTGGGCCAAAGCGTTGAGTCGATGCGAGATGTGGCGACCTTCAGCCTTGCAAGATAGTCCACGACAGCTGCAACACGGGACTCCAGTCGGAAAACATTCATGGCAACTTCGTCGTTCACCGGAGAATTGACAGGGTCAAGGTTTGGTTCCAGCCGGCTAGTCTCTTCTTCAAAGTCTTGACAAAATTCTGCAAGAACAGCTTCTTGGCAAGACCATTCAGGAAGGCCTCCAGATCATTTTTCTTCCCAAGAGCAGCTTTCAGATTGGTATTTTCTTGTTCAAGCTTGGTGACTGAAGCTAACTTCTCGTCAGCAAGCTTTATCCTCTCAACTAGTTCAAGGTCTTTTTTCTGTTGGGCCTCCTTCACCTTACCTGCAAGTTACAGCAAGATCAGATTTTGAAACAAATAAAGGGAAAAAGCAGTCGTCGAGGTCTCGCCAAACATACCTTTGGTCTCCTCCTTTGCCTTCGTCAGATTCTCCTGAGCCAGCTTCAAATCCAGCTCGAGCTGAATGTGCTTGTTTTCCAGCTCAGTGTAGCGAGCCACAAGGTCACAGGATCTCTGGGAAGAATCAATCGACTAAATGTCAAAGATAATTCACTTCCGAGTGGAACAGGAAAAATCATGCGTTTCTAAGACTACAGCCGAATACAAGCATTCGACCGTAGTCTCGGGGACTACACCCAGTGGGTGCACTCAGCGTGCCCCCACTAATCCTATTGAAGACAGAATCGACCAGTTGACCTCAAAAAAAAACAAGATGTATTCTTTAAGACTGTAATCGACTGCAAGCAGTCGACCACAGTCTCGGGGACTACACCCAGTGGGTGCACTCAGCGTGCCCCCACCGGTTTGCGAAATCCAGTCGCCATAGTCGAATGACGGAAAGATTGAACTTATAAAGCCTAAGGCCGACCACCAGCAGTCGACCTTAGCCTTGGGGACTACACCCAGTGGGTGCACTCAGCGTGCCCCCACCGGTTTGCGAAATCCAGTCGCCATAGTCGAATGATGGAAAGACTGAACTTATAAAGCCTAAGGCCGACTGCCAGCAGTCGACCTTAGCCTTGGGGACTACACCCAGCGGGTGCACTCAGCGTGCCCCCGCTATCACAGAGTTTAAATCGACACACCCAGTGGGTGATTACTATAAATTCTGGGAAGAAAACAAGCGGTGGTCGACTGACCTGAACATTGCTTTGAAGGGAGGAACTGGCATCGTAAGCTGCCTGGCTCGCATCCCGGATGGTCTTCAACTGCTCCATCATGATCCCTGCCTGGCGTATCGCCTCCTTCGCGGCGCCAGCTTGGTCCTCTGGGACGTGGTGCGTCGTGAAGAGGGAGGGCTGCAGAGCACTCGTCAGTGGATCTGCGAAGGACACAGTGTGTCGAGTGGTGTTCTCCTCCTCCGCGACCAGAGTCTCAGGCACCGTCACATCCTGGGACACCCTGCCGGCAGACGCTTTCCTACTCCTTCTGGGCTTCAGCGGTTCCTCATCTTCATCATCATCAGGGAGAGTGATAACAACATTGGATGGAGCTACAGAAAAGAATCAGAATTAGAGATCATGAGTCAGTCGACTAGAAACGGTGTTAAGAGTATAGTACCAGGTTTTGAGGTTGCTGCGTCCTCCATCTCATGGTCATCAGCCCGGGCTGAGGTCTCAGAAGTAGCAGCACTGCAACTCCAAAGAGTCAGTCGACTAACTCCAGCGCCAACCAGAGATAATGTTCGCACAAAACAAGAAGACTCAAGCAGCATGATTACCCTGATATGGTGGGGATGGACACCTTCATCTTCGGCAGGAGCTTGGTCGGCTTTGACGGGGCCGCCCTAGGCTGCTTCGACGCCTTTTCAGTCGGCGCCGGAGAGGTGGTCCGAGGGCGCTTGGTCGACTGTGTAACGGTCGCAACCCCCTTGCCACGTTCAGTCACAGGGTCATGGACAAGTTTCGACCGCCTTTCCGAGCGCGGTGGTGCAACCTCCTCCTCCTCCTCCTCTTCCTCGTCCTCATCGTCATCATCATCATCGTCGTCATCATCATCATCATCCTCAGCGGCGTCCGAGTCCCACTCCTCCTCCTGGCTCTCGCCCCCGCTCGCTTCTCCCTCCTCGGTCAGAGCCTGTGCTCCATTGGGCATCGAGTACAGCTTAGTGAGGGCCTAATAGACATCAAGACAAAGATCAGTCGACCGATCGGCAGAGAAAACAGAAATAAATGTGACGAGAATACAATGGGAAGTGGAGCAGACATACCTTGTTTGGATCACTGTGGCAGTCGAGTGGAGGAATCCTTCTGGCTCTGCGAGGGTTATCCTTGTTCCCAGTAACAGTGGCCATCCACCTTTCCAGAGTGGCATCGTCGACTGCTTCTGGATTGACCCGAGTCACATCCTCAGTCCCGCAGTACAACCACATGCAATGGCTCCGGAACTGAAGAGGCTGGATACGACGCCTAAGAAAAACCTCCAGGAGATCCATACCCGTCACTCCCTCCCGAACCAACTGAACTACACGCTCCATCAGCATCTTCACGTCAGTTTTCTCCTCCGGAATCACCTTCAGAGAGGAGGGCTTGTTCACTCGGCCCATGGTGAACTGAGGGAGTCCACTCGACTGCCCCAGCATCGACTGATCCTGGCAGTAGAACCAGGTCGACTGCCAGCCTCTGACTGACTCGGGAAATGTCATGGCTGGGAAGGTGCTCTTGTTCCTCACCTGGATCCCCAGACCCCCACACATTTGGACAACTCGGGTTTTTTCGTCGCCTGGGCTCGCCTTCTTCACGGTCTGAGAGCGACACGTGAATATGTGCTTGAACAAACCCCAATGCGGTCGACAACCCAGGAAACTCTCACACATGGACACAAACGCGGCAAGATAGCCGATAGAATTCGGGGTGAAGTGGTGGAGTTGCGCTCCAAAGAAGTTCAAGAAACCACGGAAGAAAATGCTCGGCGGCAAAGAAAATCCGCGGTCGACATGGGTAGCCAGAAGCACGCACTCACCCTCTTCTGGCTGGGGCTGCCACTCTTTCCCCGGAAGCCTAACAGCTCCATGAGGGATCAGGCCCTCGTTGGCCATGTCGAGGAGATCCTTCTCCGTGATGGTCGACTAGATCCAATCTCCCTGGACCCAGCCTTTCGGCAGGCGAGATCTAGACGAAGACCCGCCACGACTGGTGGATCTCCCCTTCGCCTTCTCCGTCACCGACGCCTTCTTCGCGCGTTCCAACGCCACCGTCTTCTCCTTGACCATGGCTGCCGGCGGGACGCGCGAGGAGAAGTTGTGCGGAGGCGAGAGCGAGCGCGTTGGGCGGAGACGAAGGGAACAGAGGGAGAATGCTGAGGCACTGTTCAAAAAACCCTCGCTGGGCGCATTTATAAGATCCCTTCCGAGTGGATGACAGGTGGGCCCGGTCGATCTAATCATATCCTGAACAGTTACGCGGACGCGATACGTGGCAAAAAAAGCGGCACGGGGATCGAGGCGTCTATGCCCTGTCCCGTCCGAACACCGCGGTCCGCCCCGCTTCGCGCGCTTCCCCAAATTTCGCATCCCGCGGAATCCGCGAACGGCAGATCGGTCTGCCAAACGCGGGATTTCCTGCGATGCGTCGCTCGGAAATCGGCGAAGTCCAAAAGATCACTCGACGAAGGAAAAGAATGGATCGAGTCGACTGAAGAAAAGTTGCTCACTATCAACAAAGAGATTTTTTTCAAAACAACGCACGACCAGTATGCGAAGGCTAATCGAAAACAACATCAACTCCTTCATCACTCGAGCCTCAATCTATTCGGGGGCTAATGATGGAGTCATGTACCTAGGGTAGGGTCACAGACCTGATCTAAGTACCCTGCCCAAGGACACCCTTAGAAGAGATCACCTTCCAGTCGACCTACGAGGGACTCACTCGACTGACTTGAAGGACTCGACCACGAAGACTCACTCGACCACCAGAAGGTCAAGAGGCACTCTGCACTGCAATGGTCTGTAATTAAGTAGACTTTATGATAGTAAAGACACTTTATGTGGGGCGTTACCAGTAACGCCCCGGACTTAATGTACCTTAAACCCTTCATTATGTGGGTTGGCTGGGGTCCTGGCGCACTCTATATAAGCCACCCCCCTCCACAGGCAGAAGGGTTCGGCACCCTGTAATCCATATACACATAATCCACTCGACCGCCTCCAGGCTCCGAGACGTAGGGCTTTTACTTCCTCCGAGAAGGGCCTGAACTCGTACATCTCTTGTGTTTACAACCTCACCATAGCTAGAACCTTGCCTCTCCATACCTACCCCCACTCTACTGTCAGACTTAGATCCACGACACCGGCCCTCCCCTCCTCCACTCCTTTATATACGGGGGCAGGGGGGCACCCCATGACAGACAAGTTGATCTACGGATCGTTCCTTAGCCGTGTGTGGTGCCCCCCTCCACCATATTCCACCTCGGTCATATCGTCGCGGAGTTTAGGCGAAGCCCTGCGCCGGTAGAACATCATCATCGTCACCATGCCGTCGTGCTGACGGAACTCATCCCCGACGCTTTGCTGGATTGGAGCCCGGGGAACGTCATCGAGCTGAACGTGTGCTGAACACGGAGGTGCCGTACGTTCGGTGCTTGGATCGGTCGAATCGTGAAGACGTACGACTACATCAACCACGTTGTCATAACGCTTCCGCTTAACGGTCTACGAGGGTACGTAGACAACACTCTCCCCTCTTGTTGCTATGCCATCACCATGATCTTGCGTGTGCGTAGGAAATTTTTGAAATTACTATGTTCCTCAACAGTGGCATCAGAGCCTAGGTTTTATGCGTTGATGTTATATGCATGAGTAGAACACAAGTGAGTTGTGGGCGATACAAGTCATACTGCTTACCAGCATGTCATACTTTGGTTCGGCGGTATTGTTGGATGAAGCGGCCCGGACCGACATTACGCGTATGCTTACGCGAGACTGGTTTTACCGCCGTGCTTTGCACACAGGTGACTAGCGGGTGTCAGTTTCTCCAACTTTAGTTGAACCGAGTGTGGCTACGCCCGGTCCTTGAGAAGGTTAAAACAGCACCAACTTGACGAACTATCGTTGTGGTTTTGATGCGTAGGTAAGAACGGTTCTTGCTCAGCCCGTAGCAGCCACGTAAAAATTGCAACAACAAAGTAGAGGACGTCTAACTTGTTTTTGCAGGGCATGTTGTGATGTGATATGGTCAAGACGTGATGAGATATAAGTTGTTGTATGAGATGATCATGTTTTGTTGAAGTTATAGGCAACTGGCAGAAGCTCTATGGTTGTCTCTTTGTTGCATAAGATGCAAGTGCCAAATAATTGCTTTACTTTATCGCTATGCGATAGCAATAGTTGCAAGAGCAATAGTTGGCGAGATGACCATGTGACGACACATTGATATAGATCAAGATGATGAAGATCATGGTGTCGTGCCGGTGACGATAGAGATCATGACAGTACTTTGGAGATGGAGATCAAAGGCGCAAGATGATCATGGCCATATCATGTCATATATTTTGATTGCATATGATGTTTATCTGTTATACATCTTATTCTATTTTGTTTGACGGTAGCATTATAAGATGATCTCTCACTAATTATCAAGAAGTGTTCTCCCTGAGTATGCACCATTGCCAAAGTTCGCCGTGCCCAGACACCATGTGATGATCGGGTGTGATAAGCTCTACGTCCATCTACAACGGGTGCAAGCCAGTTTTGCACACGCGGAATACTCAGGTTAAACTTGACGAGCCTAGCATATATAGATATGGCCTCGGAACACGGAGACCAAAAGGTCGAGCGTGAATCATATAGTAGATATGATCAACATAGTGATGTTCACCATTGAAAACTACTCCATCTCACGTGATGATCGGTTATGGTTTAGTTGATATGGATCATGTAATCACTTAGAGGATTAGAGGGATGTCTTTCTAAGTAGGAGTTCTTAAGTAATATGATTAATTGAACTTTAATTTATCATGAACTTAGTCTTGGTAGTATTTTGCAAATTATGTTGTAGATCAATAGCTTGCGTTGTTGCTTTCATATGTTTATTTTGATATGTTCCTAGAGAAAATTGAGTTGAAAGATGTTAGTAGCAATGATGCGGATTGGATCCGTGATCTGAGGTTTATCCTCATTGCTGCACAGAAGAATTATGTCCTTAATGCACCGCTAGGTGATAGACCTATTGCAGGAGCAGATGCAGACGTCACGAACGTTTGGCTAGCTCAATATGATGACTACTTGATAGTTTTGTGCACCATGATTTATGGCTTAGAATCGGGACTTCAAAAATGTTTTGAACGTCTTGGACCATATGAGATGTTCCAGGAGTTGAAGTTAATATTTCAAGCAAATAGCCGAGTTGAGATATATGAAGTCTCCAACAAGTTCTATAGCTAAAAGATGGAGGAGAATCGCTCAACTAGTGAGCATGTGCTCAGATTGTCTGGGTACTACAATCGCTTGAATCAAGTGGGAGTTAATCTTCCAGATAAGATAGTGATTGACAGAATTCTCTAGTCACCACCACCAAGTTAGTAGAACTTCGTGATGAACTATAATGCAAGGGATGACGAAAACGATTCCCGAGCTCTTCGTGATGCTGAAATTGACGAAGGTAGAAATCAAAGAAAAACATCAAAGTGTTGATGGTGGACAAGATCACTAGTTTCAAGAAAAGGGCAAAGGGAAAGAAAGGGAACTTCAAGCAGAATGGCAAGCAAGTTGTCACTCCCGTGAAGAAGACCAAAGCTGGACCAAAGCCTGAAACTGAGTGCTTACACTGCAAAGGAAATGGTCACTAGAAGCGGAAATGCCCTGAATATTTGATGGATAAGAAGGATGGCAAAGTGAACAAGGGTATATTTGATATACAGGTTATTGATGTGTGCCTTACTAGTGTTTATAGTGGCCCCTGAGTATTTGATACTTGTTCGGTTACTAAGATTAGTAACTCGAAACAGGAGTTACAGAATAAACAGAGACTAGTTGAGGGGAAGTGACGATGAGTGTTGGAAATAGTTCCAAGATTGATATGATCATCATCACACACTCCCTATACTTTCAGGATTAGTGTTAAACCTAAATAAATGTTATTTAGCGTTTGCGTTGAGCATGAATATGATTTGATCATGTTTATTGCGATACAGTTATTCATTTGAAGTTAAAGAATAATTGTTATTCTGTTTACATGAATAAGACCTTCAATGGTTATACACCCAATGAAAATAGTTTGTTGGATCTCAATCGTAGTGATACACATATTCATAATATTGATGCCAAAAGATGCAAAGTTAATAATGATAGTGCAACCTATTTGTGGCACTGCCGTTTGGGTCATATCGGTGTAAATCGCATGAAGAAACTCCATAAAGATGGATTTTCGGAATCACTTGGTTATGAATCATTTGATGCTTGCGAACCGTGCCTTTTGGGCAAGATGACTAAAACTCCATTCTCCGGAACAATGGAACAAGCTACTGACTTATTGGAAATAAAACATATCGATGTATGCGATCCAATGAGTGTTGATGCTCGTGGCAAGTATTGTTATTTTCTGACCTTCACAAGATGATTTGAGCAGATATGGGTATATCTACTTGATGAAACATAAGTCTGAAATAGTTGAAAGGTTCAAAGAATTTCAGAGTGAAGTGGAAAAATCATCGTAACAAGAAAATAAAGTTTCTGCGATCTAATCGCGGAGACGAATATTTGAGTTACGAGTTTGGTCTTCAATTAAAACAATGTGGAATAGTTTCACAGCTCATGCCAACTGGAACACCACAACGTTATGGTGTGTCCGAACGTCGTAACCGCACTTTATTGGATATGGTGCGATCTATGATGTCTCTTACTGATTTACCATTATCGTTTTGGGGTTATGCATTAGAGACAGCTGCATTCACGTTAAAAAGGCACCATATAAAATCCGTTGAGACGACACTGTATGAATTATGGTTTAGCAAGAAACCAAAGTTGTCATTTCTTAAAGTTTGGGTTGTGATGCTTATGTGAAAAAGTTTCAACATGATAAGCTTGAACCCAAATCGGAAAAGTGCATCTTCATAGGATACCCAAAATGTTGGGTACACCTTCTATCACAGATCCGAAGGCAAGACATTCGTTGCTAAGAATGGATCCTTTCTAGAGAAGGAGTTTCTCTCGAAAGAAGTGAGTGGGAGGAAAGTAGAACTTGATAAGGTAATTGTACCTTCTCCCTTATTGGAAAGTAGTTCATCACAGAAATCCGTTCCTGTGACTACTACACCAATTAGTGAGGAAGCTAATGATGATGATCATGTAACTTCAGATCAAGTTACTACAGAACCTCGTAGGTATTCCAGAGTACGGTCTGCACCAGAGTGGTACAGTAATCCTATTCTGGAAGTCATGTTGCTAGACCATGATGAACCTACGAACTATGAGGAAGCGATGATGAGCCCAGATTCCGCAAAATGGCTTGAGGCCATGAAATCTGAGATGGGATCCATGTATGAGAACAAAGTGTGGACTTTGGTGGAGTTGCCCGATGATCGGCAAGCCATATTGTATAAATGGATCTTCAAGAGGAAGATAGATCCTGATAGTAGTGTTACTATCTACAAAGCTCGACTTGTCGCAAAAAGGTTTTTCGACAAGTTCAAGGTGTTGAATACGATGAGTTTTTCTCACTCGTATCGATGCTTAAGTCTGTCCGAATCATGTTAGCAATCGCCACATTTTATGAAATCTGGCAAAAGGATGTCAAAACTGCATTCCTTAATGGATTTATTATAGAAGAGTTGTATATGATGCAACCAGAAGGTTTTGTCAATCCTAAAGGTGCTAACAAAATGTGCAAGCTCCAGCGATCCATCTATGGACTGGTGCAAGCATCTCGGAGTTGGAATATACGCTTTGATAAGTTGATCAAAGCATATAGTTTTATACAGACTTGCGGTGAAGCCTGTATTTACAAGAAAGTGAGTGGAAGCAATACAACATTTCTGATAAGTATATGTGAATGACATATTGTTGATCAGAAATAATGTAGAATTATTCTGTAAAGCATAAAGGAGTATTTGAAAGGAGTTTTTCGAAGAAGGACCTCGGTAAAGCTGCTTACACATTGATCATCAAGATCTATAGAGATAGATCAAGACGCTTGATAAGATTTTTCAATGAGTACACACCTTGACAAGATTTTGAAGTAGTTCAAAATGAAACAGTCAAAGAAAGAGTTCTTGCGTGTTTTGCAAGGTGTGAAGTTGAGTAAGACTCAATAGCCGACCATGGCAGAAAATAGAAAAGAATGAACAGTCATTCCCTATGTCTCAGTCACAGGTTCTATAAAGTATGCTATGCTGTGTACTAGACCTATTGTATACCTTGCTCTGAGTTTGGCAAAGGAATACAATTTTGATCTAAAAGTAGATCACTAGAACAGCGGTCAAGAATATCCTTAGTGAGGACTAAGGAGATGTTTCTCGATTATGGAGGTAATAAAAGAGCCAGTCGTAAAAAGTTACAATGATGCAAGCTTTTACAACAATCCAAATGACTCTAAGTCTCAATCTGGATACATATTGAAAGTGGGAGCAATTAGCTAGAGTAGCTCCGTGCAGAGCATTGTGGACATAGAATATTTGCAAAATACATACGGCTCTGAATGTGACAGACCCGTTGACTAAACTTCTCTCATGAGAAAAACATGATCATACCTTAGTACTCTTTGGGCGTTAATCACATAGCCATGTGAACTAGATTATTGACTCTAGTAAACCCTTTGGGCGTTGATCACATGACGATGTGAACTATGGGTATTAATCATATACAGATGTGAATATTGGTGTTAAATCACATGGTGATGTGAACTAGATTATTGACTCTAGTGCAAGTGGGAGACTGAAGGAAATATGCCCTAGAGGCAATAATAAAGTTATTATTTATTTCTTTATTTCATGATAAATGTTTATTATTCATGCTAGAATTGTATTAACCGGAAACATAATACATGTGTGAATACATAGACAAACAGAGTGTCACTAGTATGCCTCTACTTGACTAGCTCGTTAATTAAAGATGGTTATGTTTCCTAACCATACACATGAGTTGTCATTTGATTAACGAGATCACATCATTAGGAGAATGATGTGATTGACTTGACCCATTCCATTAGCTTAGCACTTGATCGTTTAGTATGTTGCTATTGCTTTCTTCATGACTTATACATGTTCCTATGACTATGAGATTATGCAACTCCCGTTTACCGGAGGAACACTTTGTGTGCTACCAAACGTCACAACATAACTGGGTATTATAAAGGTGCTCTACAGGTGTCTCCGAAGGTACATGTTGGGTTGGCGTAATTCGAGATTAGGTTTTGTCACTCCGATTGTCGGAGAGGTATCTCTGGGCCCTCTCGGTAATACACATCACTTAAGCCTTGCAAGCATTGTAACTAATGAGTTAGTTACGGGATGATGTATTACGGAACAAGTAAAGAGACTTGCCGGTAACGAGATTGAACTAGGTATTGGATACCGACGATCGAATCTCGGGCAAGTAACATACCGATGACAAAGGGAACAACGTATGTTGTTATGCGGTTTGACCGATAAAGATCTTCGTAGAATATGTAGGAGCCAATATGAACATCCAGGTTCCACTATTGGTTATTGACCGGAAATAGTTCTAGGTCATGTCTACATAGTTCTCGAAACCGTAGGGTCCACACGCTTAAGGTTTCGATGACAGTTATATTATGAGTTTATGAGTTTTGATGTACCGAAGGAGTTCAGAGTCCCGGATGAGATCGGGGACATGACGGGGAGTCTCGAAATGGTCGAGACGTAAAGATCGATATATTGGACGACTATATTCGGAGTTCAGAAATGTTCCGAGTGATTCGGGTATTTTTCGGAGTACCGGGGAGTTACGGGAATACGGGGGAGAAGTATTGAGCCTTATTGGGCCATACGGGAAAGAGAGAGGGGCTGCCTAGGGCAGGCCGCACGCCCCCCCAGGCCTAGTCCGAATTGGACTAGGGGGAGGGGCTGCGCCCCCTCCTTCCTTCCCTTCTCCCTCCCCCTTCCTTGTCTCCTACTCCTAATACTTGGAAGGATTCCTAGTTGGACTAGGAAAGGGGGAATCCTACTCCCGGTGGGAGTAGGACTCCCCTAGGGCGCGCCATAGAGAGGGCCGGCCCTCCCCTCCTCCACTCCTTTATATACAGGGGCAGGGGGGCACCCCATGACAGACAAGTTGATCTACGGATCGTTCCTTAGCCGTGTGCGGTGCCCCCTCCACCATATTCCACCTCGGTCATATCATCGCGGAGTTTAGATGAAGCCCTGCGCCAGTAGAACATCATCATCGTCACCACGCCATCATGTTGACGGAACTCATCCCCGATGCTTTGCTGGATTGGAGCCCGGGGAACGTCATCGAGCTGAACGTGTGCTGAACACGGAGGTGTCGTACGTTCGGTGCTTGGATCGGTCGAATCGTGAAGACGTACGACTACATCAACCGCGTTGTCATAACGCTTCCGCTTAACGGTCTACTAGGGTACATAGACAACACTCTCCCCTCTCGTTGCTATGCCATCACCATGATCTTGCGTGTGCGTAGGAAATTTTTGAAATTACTACGTTCCTCAACAGTTGTCACAACTTGGCAAGTGAAGAACTTTGCTCCAAGCTACAATTGGTCAAGATGAAGCACCCGCACCCATACAAGGTCCAATGGCTAAGCAATTCCGGCACTATAAAGGTTGAGCATACGGTCAAGGTTTCCTTCAAAATTGGAGCATATGAGGACACTTTGGAGTGTGACGTCATTCCGATGTCCATTTGCCACTTCCTTCTTGGTCGACCATGGCAATTCGACCGTGGCGTCATCCACAATGGGCGTACCAAGCATTATAGATTCAAGATGAAAGGGAAGGAATATGTGCTACGATCTATGTCTCCTAGTCAAGCGATAGCCGACAAGCAAGCCACCCATCATGGAGAGAAGAGTGAGAAATTGATCCACCCAAAAGAGAGTAAGAGCCACAAGCCAAAATCGAGCGCCTCCATGATGAGTGAAAAGAAACACTTCGTCCTATTTGCCACCAAAAGTGAGATGAGAGAAGTGTGTGAGAACCCATCGAGTGTCATGCACTTCGTCCTTGTGTGCAAGGATGCGGAACCAAAAACTAACACCTCTCACGAGCTACCTTTAGTGTTGTCTTCTCTTCTGCAGGAATTCCAAGATGTTTTCCCCGATGAGCTACCTCCGGGTCTACCTCCTCTATGAGGCATTGAGCACCGAATCAACCTCATCCCCGGAGCACCTCTACCAAACAAAGCTCCATACCACATCAACCCCGAAGAAACTAAGGAGATCCAACGACAAGTACAACAACTAATTGACAACAGACATGTACATGAAAGCTTAAGCCCTTGTGCCGTTCTTGTTATAATTGTGCCCAAGCAAGACGGTGGTTTTTGCATGTGCTTGGATTGTAGACCTATCAATGCTGTTCGTTATAGGCATCCCATTCCTCGCCTAGATGATATGCTTGATGAACTTAGCGGTGCCACCATTTTCTCAAAAATTGATCTTAAAAGTGGCTATTATCAAATCCGCATACAAGAAGGTGATGAATGGAAAACCGCTTTCAAAACCAAATTTGGCTTGTACGAGTGGTTGGTTATGCCTATGGGTTTATGGAAGCTCCCAGTACTTTCATGCGTCTTATGCATTTTGTGCTTTGTCCTTACATTGGAGTGTTTGTTGTGGTTTACTTTGATGACATTCTTGTTTTTAGCAAATCCATGAAAGAGCATCTAAATCATGTTAGGGCTGTTTTGCAAACTCTTCGCAAGGAATGTCTTTATGCCAACATGAAAAAGTGCACATTTGGTGTTGACAAGCTTGTTTTCTTGGGTTTCGTTGTTTCTTCCAAGGGTGTCCATGTTGATGAATCTAAAATTGAAGCAATTAAAACTTGGCCCCAACCCACCAATTTGCAACAAGTGCATAGCTTTCTTGGCCTTGCGGGTTTCTATCATCGCTTTGTGAAAGATTTTAGCACTATTGCAACTCCTTTGCATGCATTGAGTAAGAAAAATGCTCCTTTTCTTTGGGGACCTTTGCAATCTACCGCTTTTGATGAGCTCAAGTCTTTGCTTACTCATGCTCTGATTCTCGCTTTGCCCAACTTTGACAAAACTTTTGAGGTTCATTGCGATGCAAGTGGTACCGGAATTGGCGGAGTTTTGATGCAAGTCCCTCGACGAGTACTTCAAGAGCATGAAGGAAGCCTTGCGACGAGCCAGTGTGAACGACCCCATTTGGATGAAGTTCTACTTCATGATGGGGTTGAAAAACGACATCTCCAAGACTATCTTCAACAAAACTACAAGTCCCTCGATGACCTATACATTGGTGCTTGATAACCCACAAGTATAGGGGATCGTAACTGTTTTCGAGGGTAGAGTATTCAACCTAAATTTATTGATTCGACACAAGGGGAGCCAAAGCATATTCTCAAGTATTAGTAGCCGAGTTGTCAATTCAACCACACCTGAAAGACTTAATATCTGCAGCAAAGTATTTAATAGCAAAGTAGTATGGAACTAACGGTAACAGTGGCAAAAGTAACAGTAGCAGTTTCGTAGTAATCGTAATAGTGGCAACGGAGAAGTAACTAAGCAAGTATCAATATGTGAAAAGCTCGTAGGCAATGGATCAATGATGGATAATTACGTCGGATGCAATTCATCATGCAACAGTTATAACATAGGGTGACACAGAACTAGCTCCAGTTCATCAATGTAATGTAGGGCATGTATTCCGAATATAGTCATACGTGCTTATGGGAAAGAACTTGCATGACATCTTTTGTCCCACCCTCCCGTGACAGTGGGGTCCTATTGGAAACTAAGGGATATTAAGGCCTCCTTTTAATAGAGTACCAGACCAAAGCATTAGCACTTAGTGAATACATGAACTCCTCAAACTACGGTCATCACCGGGAGTGGTCCCGATTATTGTCACTTTGGGGTTGCCGGATCATAACACATAGTAGGTGACTATTGACTTGCATGATAGGATCAATAACTCACATATATTCATGAAAACATAATAGGTTCAGATCTGAAATCATGGCATTCGGGCCCTAGTGACAAGCATTAAGCATGGCAAGGTCATAGCAACATCAATCTTAGAACATAATGGATACTAGGGATCAAACCCTAACAAAACTCACATATATTCATGATTGATTTCGGCCTCTGGCCCTAATTGCACCTCTCGGCTCCCCCAATGGATGGCCTTCTCCATTGGGATTTCTCCCCCGGCCTCAGGGTCGAGGATCAGGTGCGTAAACGTTTTGGATCTACGATCCACTTTGTTCCTAACCCTAACTTCAAGGAGTTCTACCTTGAAGTTTCTTTCTCCTCGGCCTCTTTTCCTCTCTCGGTGGAATCCGTGGGATTGGCTCTACAATCCTGCATTGGTGGACTCAGTGATGGTTTCAAGGTTCTATGTTTGGGTGATCGCCGTTTTCGGTTCTCAGTGGCCTCAAACCGTGTGGGACATTTCATTTTTGGTCTACGAGATCGCATCTGGCCGGACTTCATATGTCATTTTCATCTGCATCGTGGTGCCAAATCTAGGCCTCTGAGTGTTGGTTGGCATGCGGATACTGAGTTAAGTGGACTGGCATCTTCGCCTGGTCCGGCTATTAAATTCAAGTGGCCTTCATCCAATATTGGTATTGATTCAGCATCTCTCAAAGTTTTTAATTCTTTGGGGTTGTTATCCTCACCGACGGCAACACATTCCGGCGAGGTCACCCCTCCGGAGTTTTCTTGTGGCAGTTTATCTGGTCCAGATTCTCAGGAACCGAATATTCGTTTCCGTATTGGAGGTTTCAATTTTCCGCATCTGGCGGATTCTAATTCCACACTTCCTTCCTTCCGTGGCCATCGTTTTTTCCAGGGTTTATGGGATGATATTCCTGATGAAACTCTTTTCCATATCCTGGATGGTTGGCAAGCTGGATATGATGATGATTCTGTCAAGCTAATGGTGAATGTTCCATTCATACCCACTAAGGAATATATCTATGATCGGCTGAAACATTGTTCTCATTGTGATAGATTTGGCCATCCACCCTTAACTTGCTCTGGTGTTTTTTGTCAAAGATGTGGGGATGAGTCTGGTAATTGTTCGTGTTATTCCTCAGTTTCAACACGGCCTGCTGCTCCGATCAGTTCATGTCATGAGCCATGCATATTGGGCCGCCAGACACCTCCATTTTCGTGCTTAGCTTGCTTATCTGCTGGTCACAAGACAATAAATGTCCTGGGCTTACGCGTTGCTCGATTTGTCATCACCTTGGCCATCGAGCCCATCGGCCCAATAACTGCAGCCGGCTGCCCAAAGTAAGATGGACACATATGTAACACCCCGGATTCGACGCGCCAGGTGTCTGCCAGTTATTCGTCATTGTTGCCATGTCAATTGCTTGCGTGTTGCATTTTATCATGTCATCATGTGCATTTCATTTTGCATACGGGTTCGTCTCATGCATCTAAGCATTTTCCCCGTTGTCCGTTTTGCGATCCGGCACTCCTATGTCATCCGGCGTCCCCTTCTTGCCTCTCTTCATGAGCGGGTGTTAAACTTTCTCAGAATGGCCTGAGTCTTGCCAAGGGGCCTTGGTACACCACCGGTAGACCGCCTGTCAAGTTTCGTGTCATTTGGAGGTCGTTTGGTACTCCAACGGTTAACCGCGTAGCCCGAAACCCCCCTTTCTCTTTGCATCCCAACAGCCTTCCAAAGTGGCCCAAAACCCATCGAAACCCCCTCCATTCTTTCGGTCATTCGATCACGATCGCGTGGCCGAAAACCGCTCCCCATTTGGACTCTCCTAGCTCCCTCTACCTATATATTATTCCCCCTCCCCCGAATTCGCGGATGAATCCCCCAAACCCTAGATCTTTTCCCCTCTCGCCCGCCGGACATGTCCGTTTCCTGCCGGACGAAACTGCGCCACCGCCCGCAGCCAATGGGAGCCCAGCACCTGTCCGTCGCCGTCGTCCCCGCGGCCGCGGCCCTCAAAGCCCATCG
>NC_041381.1:118401721-118408907 GCF_002162155.2 Triticum dicoccoides
CCACCGGCGGCCCGGCCGCCCTCGGACCTCGCCGGCCGCGAGCTCCGGCGCCGCGCCCCGCGTCTTCCGCGCTTCCCCTGCCGGGATCCGGCCGGATCGGGCCCGATCCGGCCGGGAGCACCTCGTCCCCGACCTCTCCGGTGCCTCTCCGGCCTCCTTCCTCATCTCCGGCGTAGTTGTCGGCGAACCTCGATCCGCGTGCCCCAGAACCCTAGATCTCGGAGGTTGTTTTTTTCCCCAAGTCCCGAAATATTTGCACATTATCATGCCATGTTCAACGCATCATATCTCTACATCCGTAGCCCCATTTTGTGCGTAATATGTCAAATTGTTCGTCTCAACGAGTACTTCATTTCATTCCATTGCATCATGTTCATTTGAGGTCATCTTGATGCCCGAATCATCATTGCAAGAGTGCTTCATGATGTTGTCTGCTGTTTGTTAACAGAACTTGCTCATTTGTCATTTTCGCCATGATTGATGTGTGCATCCTATGAGGTTGATATCTACATGTGTTTTGAACTATGCCATGTATTATTTACAGTGGTGTATGCCATGTATTTTTGTGATCAATGTGGTGACTAACACAAGCATGCAAACTAGGCTTCGTAATGTTGCTGATTTTAGTCCCTGTTCTGCTGTTATTTTTATGCCATGTAAACATGTTGCTACAGAGAGATCCATGCTTATTTTGAGATACTAAAGTAAGGATGTTTTGAACATATGGTTGTTATCTATCCATTCATGGCCCTGTTTGCAATTATGGAGTAGTCTAGAATGTCATTTTCATGCCCTACTTTTTCTACAAAATGTTTCCTGGCAGATTGTTTACATGTTATTCAATTTTGCCAAGGTTGTTGTAGTTGATTCTTGCATGCTATGAACTTGTTCTTGCCTTGGTTTGTTTCATAAACATGCCTTCTTGCTGATGCTATGCTTATCTTGTCATGCAATGACTTGTGGTGAGTGAATCGAGCTTGTTAAGTAGGGTACTTGCTGTTGCTGTTTTGCTAGGCTGAATCTGTTATTTTGTGATGCTATGTTAACCTGCTGCTATAAATCATTCTATGCATAATCTGGAGATGTTCACTAGTAATGTTTTGTTCTACATGTCATTCTCCATCCATCCATGCCCCTGGTTGCATTTATAGACTGCTTTAGCTTATTGTAATCTTGCTCCAAAGTTGCTATATAATGTTGCTGTCAGCCTGTTAACATTAAGTTCAGTTGTTACCATGATTGTTGTTAGTGATCTATGTACTCTATGAACTTGATCTTGCCATGCTTAGCTTTAGAAACTTCTCTTCTTACTGTTGGTTGCCTTTCTATTCCATGTATTGCTCTGTAGTGAGTGGTTCTAGCTCACCAACATGCCTACTTATCGTTGTTCCTGCCATGTATGAATCTGTCATATAACTTGCCATGTTTACATGGATGCCATCATATCTTCTGATCCTTTTTGGCTTATGGTCAGTAGAGGACTTTCGTTCTACGCAATTAGTGTATTCATGCCATGCCTTTGTTTGCCATGATAAGTGCCTGTAGCATGTTGTTTGATAGCTCTAAACATTGCAACCTGATGTTATTTTCTGCAAAGTCTGAACTGTTATTATTTGCAATCTTGCCATGTGTGTTTGAGCATGTTCTAGTGATTTCTGGAGATAGCTCAGTGTTCATGTTTTGTTATGCTTTACCTGTACATCATGTCCATGCATTTAGTTCTCATGTTGGGGTGCTGTAGCATGTTGTTTTGATGCTTGCAATATGCCTAGTTGCTGTTTTGGACAGATTGTTGCCATAACTTGTTTCATGTGTGTGTGTTGAACCGTTGCTCCGTTTTGAGTGTGCTCTATATGAAATTTGCTTGAATTTGCATGCAGCTTCATATTATCATGTTGCATTCATGTTTGGAGGTGTTTGCTTGATGTTTGTCTGCATTTTTCATAAATGCCAAGTTTAACTTGTTTTGCTCATATCTTCTAGGACGTAGCTCCAAATCTAACGAACTTTATATGTAACTTGACTAGAATCTCGTGTAGATCATCTTTGTGCATCTTAACTTGCTGTTTAACAACTTGAACATAAGGTTTAATCAGATCTGGACCAATTTTGAAATATGCATATGAGGACTTACCGGAATTGTTATATGTTGCTTCCGGCCTCATTTAAACTTGCCTTGATGTGTTGCTCTTGTTTGCATCATCTCTTGCCATGAGTAGCCTCATCTAGATCTGTCATGCATCATGCTTGTTGTGCATCATGCCTTGTTCATGTGTGGTGTATTTACTATGTTGTGTGCTTCTTCTCGATAGTTCCTGTTTCGTGCGATCGTGAGGATTCGTTCGTCTACGCTTGGTTCGTATTCGTGGCTTCATCTTCTTCAGGGACTCGTTCTTCTTCCTTGCGGGATTTCAGGCAAGATGACCGCTACCCTGGATCTCACTACTATCATTGCTATGCTAGTTGCTTCGTTCTATCGCCTTGCCGCGCTACCTATCTATTGCTCTTCAAGCCTCCCAAATTGCCATGTCAACCTCTAACCTTTGACACCCTTCCTAGCAAACTGTTGCTTGGCTATGTTACCGCTTTGCTCTGCCCCTCTTATAGCGTTGTTAGTTGCAGGTGAAGTTGAAGATTGCTCCATGGTGGACAGGTTTATGTTGGGATATCACAATATCTCTTATATTATTATTAATGCATCTATATACTTGGTAAAGGGTGGAAGGCTCGGCCTTATGCCTGGTGTTTTGTTCCACTCTTCCGCCCTAGTTTCCGTCATACTGGGGTTATGTTCCCAGATTTTGCGTTCCTTACGCGGTTGGGTGATTTATGGGACCCCCTTGACAGTTCGCTTTGAATAAAACTCCTCCAGCAAGGCCCAACATTGGTTTTACCATTTGCCTCACCACCACCTACTTTTTCCCTTGGGAGTCGCTCTCTCGAGGGTCATCTTTATTTTAGCTCCCCCGGGCCAGTGCTTGTCTAAGTGTTGGTCCGAACCGAACCGCCTGCGGGGCCCCCTCGGGGACACTCGAGGTCTGGTTTTACTCGCAGCCTCTCTCATCCGGTGTTGCCCTGAAAACGAGATATGTGCAGCTCCTATCGGGATTGTTGGCGCATTGGGCAGTCTTGCTAGTCTTGTTTTACCATTGTCGAAATGTCTTGTAAGCCGGGATTCCGAGTCTGATCGGGTCTTCCTGGGAGAAGGTATATTCTTCGTTGATCGCGAGAGCTTATCATGGGCTAAGTTGGGACACCCCTGCAGGGTATAATCTTTCGAAAGCCGTGCCTGCGGTTATAGGCAGATGGGAATTTGTTAATGTCCGGTTGTAGATAACTTGACACCAGATCCAAATTTAAAACGCATCAACCGCGTGTGTAGCCGTGATGGTCTCTTCTCGGCGGAGTCCGGGAAGTGAACACGGTTTTGGGTTATGTTTGACGTAAGTAGGAGTTCAGGATCACCTCTTGATCACTGCTAGCTTCACGACCGTTCCATTGCTCCTCTTCTCGCTCTTATTTGCGTATGTTAGCCACCATATATGCTTAGTCGGTGCTGCAACCTCACCACTTTACCCCCTTCCTTTCCCTTTAAGCTTTGCTAGTCTTGATACCCCTAATAACGGGATTCCTGAGTCCTCGTGGCTCACAGATTACTACAACAACAGTTGCAGGTACAGGTTATGCGATGATCTTGACGTGAGAGTGATGTTTGCTTGTCTTGGAGTTCTTCTTCTGCTTCTTCTTTGTTCAGGGGATAGGTTCCAGGTCGGCAGCCTGGGTTAGCAGGATGGATGTCATTTGAGTTTCTGTTTGTGTTTCATCCGTAGCCGGATGATGCTCTTATGTATTGTGATGTTGTATTCGTGTGGCATTGTATGCCTTTTGTATGTATCCCCATCTATTATGTAATGTTGATGTAATGATATCCACCTTGCAAAAGCGTTTCAACATGCGGGTCTATCCTTGGTGGGACCTTCGAGTTCCTTTTGGACATGGTCGCATATTGGGCGTGACAAGTTGGTACCAGAGCCTCGACCGACCCTAGGAGGCCCCTTGATTGATCGTGTAGTTTGGCCGTTGTTGAGTCTAGAAGAAAACCTTTTCTAAGTCTAGTCATATCGGAGAGTAGGAATTCTTTTTACTCCTCTGCCCCTTCGTCGCTCTGGTGAGGAATCTTGACATAGGTGTTTTGAATTACTTCTCTTCCCTTTCAAACTTTCTTTAGGATCACACAGTTGGTTTTTCGATCATTGGTTCTCAGCTCTTTTGATCCGGTGCATTTCTCGTCAAGTTGACTTGAGCCTCTTTGTCTTTGCCAAGTTCAATCCTCAGTTTGCTCTTAACGAAGTTGTTTCCCCATCCTCATTTGTTTTCTTTTCCCACCCGCCCACCCTTCTTCTTCTCGAAATCGGAGTCCTTAATCGAGTATCCATCCTACTCGTGCGAAGTCTTTGCTTTCTTTCCTCAATTATTTCAACTGGTGTTTTATCTTCAAGATATTCGTCGATTTCCCCTTCCAAGTTGCCTTCGTTTTCCCGCCCTCCCACCCTTATTCTTCCCGGAGTCGGAGTCTCTCTTGACCATCTATTTCATTCGTGTGGAGCCTCTTCCGTCTTTCGTCAATTGTTTCAACCGGTGTATTCTCGTTTTGTGCGGCATTCTTCATCTCTTTTCCGGTGGACTCAATTCAAGTTTTTCGGGTTGATCACACTCTTTTCCTTGAATCAAGTGTTTTCCTTGCTCGTTTGCCTCTCGCCATTCAATCATCCCGGAGTTCAAGACATCTCAGGAGATTCGTCTGTGTTCGAATTAATTCGAGGTTGTCACCTCATTCAAATATTTCAATCGTTCCGGTGCATCATCTATCTGTTCAATAACCTTTTCCAACGGTGTTTTCTCGTTAGTGGGCCCTAACCCACAGGTCTTTTCCCAGGATCTTACCTGACACTTCTAATTCCCTCGGAGTTATTCTCAATTCTTTATAAGTGTGACGTAAGAATGAATTTCATCAGTCAGATTCCATCTCCAAGATCGCTTTTAAATTCTTTTCATCTTGGGTTCTACCTTTCCTCTTTTTCATTATTCCGGAGTTTCTCAACAATTTCGATGGTGTTTCTCATCATCTGTATCAGCTTTGAAGATCGAAGAAGAGTTTTCCCTCTAAATCTTGTCCGTTATCCCGAAGATTCATGGTTCTAGATTCATATTATCCTCTCAAATTATTCCATTTGTCAGATATTCTTTTCATCCATCTGGAGTATTTCAGAAGCTGTTCTCCCGTTTCTTTTCATCGGAGGCCATCTTTCCTTAAGATTTCTTCGTCCTCACATTTTAGCTACCGTTATCCAATTATCCCGGTGCTTCGTTCAAGTGTTCTTCAATCAGCTCATGATCTCCCTGTTCTTTTGCATCTAAATCCCCTCAAGCATATTTGTTCCTCTAATTCTTCCGGTGATTATTTCTCTTTCGTCAGTCAGTTCCGACTTCTAACGGTGCTTTCTTCAGATTCCTTTCCTTTGGTTATCATATCGATTCATTCGTTCTTTCCAATCCTACCGGTGGTTCATGTAGACCTTCTCAAGTTTGCGATATGTCACTTCTCAATTCTTTTTCGACAAGAATAAGTAGTATGCAAAATCCATTGTTGGTCATCAATTTAATTTGATGAAGAATAAGCATACAATAAATCTTATTCTTATTTCATCCAAGTGAGTAATCCTTTCCTTCGGAGTTTGTTCTTGATGAATAAATTCTAGTTCCAAGTCTTTTCATCTTTTCTTTTCTGGAGTTCAATTTCCTCAGCCATTTCGTCGGAACCTCCATCCAAATCATCACAAGCTTTTTTCTTATTCTTTCATCCTTCAACTATCTCATCATCCTTTTTGTCACCGGAGTTCTTCATGGTGGTTCTTCATGATTTAATCTTTTCTTCAAGTGTTCATCAAGATTCTTGTTGGCGGAGTTCAAGTATCTTTTCTTCTCATCTCGAAGTGCAATTAAGTCTCCGTATTCTTTTGACGTGGAGTTTTGCATTCCTTCGCTCTTCTCAGCTATTCAATCATTTCCGTTTGCGGTCGGTTATCAGCTCATAAATTTTGAGATGTTATCCATAAGACCACAACAAGCTTATTCTTTCGTTGTTGATTTTCTCAACAACTCCATTCAATCCTTCCTTCTAAGTTCACTTCTTTCCATTCTTTAATTCTTCTAGAGGCATTGTCTGTTTCTTCTCGTCAGGTGTCACTCCATCCTCTCAAGTTCATGTTCTATTCTTTCCTTGTTCAATCGGAGTGCTGCCTTAATCCTTTCAGTCTTATTCGTTTCTTATCTCGTTCTAACCGGAGTGGTTTCAGAGTATATCTTGTTTCCACGAGCATTCGATTCTTGTCATTCTCGTCGTTCCTCTCTTCTTCTCGAGTGCTCTCGATTCCTTGCTTCTTGTTTGAGTTCTTGTTTCACCTCTTTCTTTTTCTCTTCCGTCTCGGTCCTAAGATCTCGGGACGAGATCTCTTGTTAGTGGAGGAGTGTTGTAATACCCCGGATTCGATGCGCCAGGTGTCTGCCAGTTATTCGTTGTTGTTGCCATGTCATGTGCTTGCGTGTTGCATTTTATCATGTCATCATGTGCATTTCATTTTGCATACGGGTTCGTCTCATGCATCCGAGCATTTTCCCTGTTGTCCGTTTTGCGATCCGGCACTCCTATGTCATCCGGCGTCCCCTTCTTGCCTCTCTTCGTGAGCGGGTGTTAAACTTTCTCGGAATGGCCCGAGTCTTGCCAAGCGGCCTTGGTACACCACCGGTAGACCGCCTATCAAGTTTCGTGTCATTTGGAGGTCGTTCGGTACTCCAACGGTTAACCGCATAGCCCGAAACCCCCCTTTCTCTTTGCAGCCCAACACCCTTCCAAACTGGCCCAAAACCAATCCAAACCCCCTCCATGCTCTCGATCTTTCGATCACGATCGCGTGGCCGAAAACCGCTTCCCATTTGGACTCTCCTAGCTCCCTCTACCTATATATTAGTCCTACTCCCCTGAATTCGCGGATGAATCCCCCAAACCCTAGATCTTTTCCCCACTCGCCCGCCGGACATGTCCGTTTCCTCCCGGACGAAACTGCGCCGCCGCCCGCAGCCAATGGGAGGCCGCCACCTGTCCGTCGCCGTCATCCCCGCGGCCGCG
>NC_041381.1:118409260-118416545 GCF_002162155.2 Triticum dicoccoides
CCCAGCCTCGACCGCCGACTCCTCGCCTCCGCCCGCGCGCTGCCCTGGCGCCCCCGCGTCGCCCCGTCGCCCGCCTCTTCTTCGCCACCGGCGGCCCGACCGCCCTCGGACCTCGCCGGCCGCGAGCTCCGGCGCCGCGCCCCTGCCGGGATCCGGCCGGATCCGGCCCGATCCGGCCGGGAGCACCTCGTCCCCGACCTCTCCGGTGCCCCTCCGGCCTCCTTCCTCATCTCCGGCGTAGTTGCCGGCGAACCTCGATCCGCGTGCCCCAGAACCCTAGATCTCGGAGGTTGTTTTTTCCCCAAGTCCCGAAATATTTGCACATTATCATGCCATGTTCAACGCATCATATCTCTACATACGTAGCTCAGTTTTGTGCGTGTGATATGTCAAATTGTTCGTCTCAACGAGTACTTCATTTCATTCCATTGCATCATGTTCATTTGAGGTCATCTTGATGCCTGAATCATTGTTGCAAGAGTGCTTCATGATGTTGTCTGCTGTTTGTTAACAGAACTTGCTTATTTGTCATTTTCGCCATGATTGATGTGTGCATCCTATGAGGTTGATACCTACATGTGTTTTGAACTATGCCATGTCTTCTTCACAGTGGTGTATGCCATGTATTTTTGTGATCAATGTGGTGACTAGCACAAGCATGCAAACTAGGCTTCGTAATGTTGCTGATTTTAGTCCCTGTTCTGCTGTTATTTTTATGCCATGTAAACATGTTGCTACAAAGAGATCCATGCTTATTTTGAGATACTTCAGTAAGGATGTTTTGAACATATGGTTGTTATCTATCCATTCATGGCCCTGTTTGCAATTATGGAGTAGTCTAGAATGTCATTTTCATGCCCTACTTTTGCTACAAAATGTTTCCTGGCAGATTGTTTACATGTTATTCAATTTTGCCAAGGTTGTTGTAGTTGATTCTTGCATGCTATGAACTTGTTCTTGCCTTGGTTTGTTTCATAAACATGTCTTCCTTCTGATGCTATGCTTATCTTGTCATGCAACGACTTGTGGTGAGTGAATCGAGCTTGCTAAGTAGGGTACTTGCTGTTGCTGTTTTGCTAGGCTGAATCTGTTATTTTGTGATGCTATGTTAACCTGCTCCTACAAATCATTCTATGCATAATCTGGAGATGTTCACTAATAATGTTTTGTTCTACATGTCATTCTCTATCCATCCATGCCCCTTGTTGCATTTATAGCCTGCTGTAGCTTATTGTAATCTTGATCCAAAGTTGCTATATAATGTTGCTGTCAGCCTGTTAACATTAAGTTCAGTTGTTACCATGATTGTTGTTAGTGATCTATGTACTCTATGAACTTGATCTTGCCATGCTTAGCTTCAGAAACTTGTCTTCTTACTGTTGGTTGCCTTTCTATGCCATGTATTGCTCTGTGGTGAGTGGTTCAAGCTCACCAACATGCCTACTTATCGTTGTTCCTGCCATGTATGAATCTGTCATATAACTTGCCATGTTTACATGGATGCCGTCATATCTTCTCATCCTTTTTGGCTTATGGTCAGTAGAGGACTTTTGTTCTATGCAATTAGTATATTCATGCCATGCCTTTGTTTGCCATGATAAGTTCCTGTAGCATGTTGTTTGATAGCTCAAACATTGCAACCTGATGTTATTTTCTGCAAAGTCTGAACTGTTATTATTTGCAATCTTGTCATGTGTGTTTGAGCATGTTCTAGTGATTTCTGGAGATAGCTCAGTGTTCATGTTTTGTTATGCTTTACCTGTACATCATGTCCATGCCTTTAGTTCTCATGTTGGGGTGCTGTAGCATGTTGTTTTGATGCTTGCAATATGCCTAGTTGCTGTTTTCGACAGATTGTTGCTATAACTTGTTTCATGTGTGTGTGTTGAACCGTTGCTCCGTTTTGAGTGTGCTCTATATGAAATTTGCTTGAATTTGCATGCAGCTTCATATTATCATGTTGCATTCATGTTTTGAGCTGTTTGCTTGATGTTTGTATGCATTTTGCATAAATGCCATGTTTAACTTGTTTTGCTCATATCTTCTAGGACGTAGCTCCAAATCTAATGAACTTTATATGTAACTTGACTAGAATCTCGTGTAGATCATGTTTGTGCATCTTAACTTGCTATTTAACAACTTGAACATAAGGTTTAATCAGATCTGGACCAATTTCGAAATATGCATATGAGGACTTACCAGAATTGTTATATGTTGCTTCCGGTCTCATTTAAACTTGCCTTGATGTGTTGCTCTTGTTTGCATCATCTCTTGCCATGAGTAGCCTCATCTAGATCTGTCATGCATCATGCTTGTTGTGCATCATGCCTTGTTCATGTGTGGTGTGTTTACTATGTTGTGTGCTTCTTCTCGATAGTTCCTGTTTCGTGCGATCGTGAGGATTCGTTCGTCTACGCTTGGTTCGTCTTTGTGGCTTCATCTTCTTCAGGGACTCGTTCTTCTTCCTTGCGGGATTTCAGGCAAGATGACCGCTACCCTGGATCTCACTACTATCATTGCTATGCTAGTTGCTTCGTTCTATCGCCTTGCTGCACTACCTATCTATTGCTCTTCAAGCCTCCCAAATTGCCATGTCAACCTCTAACCTTTGACACCCTTCCTAGCAAACCGTTGCTTGGCTATGTTACCGCTTTGCTCAGCCCCTCTTATAGCATTGTTAGTTGCAGGTGAAGTTGAAGATTGCTCCATGGTGGACAGGTTTATGTTGGGATATCACAATATCTCTTATATTATTATTAATGCATCTATATACTTGGTAAAGGGTGGAAGGCTCGGCCTTATGCCTGGTGTTTTGTTCCACTCTTGCCGCCCTAGTTTCCATCATACCTGTGTTATGTTCCCGGATTTTGCGTTCCTTACGCGGTTGGGTGATTTATGGGACCCCCTTGACAGTTCGCTTTCAATAAAACTCCTCCAGCAAGGCCCAACCTTGGTTTTACCATTTGCCTCACCACCACCTACATTTTCCCTTGGGAGTCGCTCTCTCGAGGGTCATCTTTATTTTAGCCCCCCCGGGCCAGTGCTTGTCTAAGTGTTGGTCCGAACCGAGCCGCCTGCGGGGCCCCCTCGGGGACACTCGAGGTCTGGTTTTACTCGTAGCCTGTCTCATCCGGTGTTGCCCTGAGAACGAGATATGTGCAGCTCCTATCGGGATTGTTGGCACATCAGGCGGTCTTGCTGGTCTTGTTTTACCATTGTCGAAATGTCTTGTAAACCGAGATTCCGAGTCTGATCGGGTCTTCCTGGGAGAAGGTATATCCTTCGTTGATCGCGAGAGCTTATCATGGGCTAAGTTGGGACACCCCTGCAGGGTATAATCTTTCGAAAGCCGTGCCTGCGGTTATAGGCAGATGGGAATTTGTTAATGTCCAGTTGTAGATAACTTGACACCAGATCCAAATTTAAAACGCATCAACCGCGTGTGTAGCCGTGATGGTCTCTTCTCGGCGGAGTCCGGGAAGTGAACACGGTTTTGGCTTAAGTTTGACGTAAGTAGGAGTTCAGGATCACCTCTTGATCATTGCTAGCTTCATGACCGTTCCATTGCTCCTCTTCTCGCTCTTATTTGCGTATGTTAGCCACCATATATGCTTAGTCGCTGCTGCAACCTCACCACTTTACCCCCTTCCTTTCCCTTTAAGCTTTGCTAGTCTTGATACCCCTGGTAACGGGATTGCTGAGTCCTCGTGGCTCACAGATTACTACAACAACAATTGCAGGTACAGGTTATGCGATGATCTTGACGCGAGAGCGATGTTTGCTTGTCTTGGAGTTCTTCTTCTGCTTCTTCGTTCAGGGGATAGGTTCCAGGTCGGCAGCCTGGGTTAGCAGGGTGGATGTCGTTTGAGTTTCTGTTTGTGTTTCATCCGTAGCCGGATGATGCTCTTATGTATTGTGATGTTGTATTCGTGTGGCATTGTATGCCTTTTGTATGTATCCCCATCTATTATGTAATGTTGATGTAATGATATCCACCTTGCAAAAGCGTTTCAATATGCGGGTCTATCCTTAGTGGGACCTTCGAGTTCCTTTTGAATAGGGTCGCATATTGGGCGTGACAAGTTGGTATCAGAGCCTCGACCGACCCTAGGAGCCCCCTTGATTGATCGGGTAGTTTGGCCGTTGTTGAGTCTAGAAGAAAACCTTTTCTGAGTCTAGTTATATCGGAGAGTAGGAATTCTTTTTACTCCTCTGCCCCTTCGCCGCTCTGGTGAGGAATCTTGACATTGGTGTTTTGAATTACTTCTCTTTCCTATCAAACTTTCTTTAGGATCACGCAGTTGGTTTTTCGATCGTTGGTTCTCAGCTCTTTTGATCCGGTGCATTTCTCGTCAAGTTGACTCGAGCCTCTTTGTCTTTGCCAAGTCCAATCCTCAGTTCGCTCTCAACGAAGTTGTTTCCCCATCCTCAATTGTTTTCTTTTCCCACCCGCCCACCCTTCTTCTTCTCGAAATCCGAGTCCGTAATCGAGTATCCATCCTACTCGTGCGAAGTCTTTGCTTTCTTTCCTCAATTATTTCAACCGGTATTTTATCTTTAAGATATTCGTCGATTCCCCTTCCAAGTTGCCTTTGTTTTCCCGCCCTCCCACCCTTATTCTTCCCGGAGTCGGAGTCTCTCTTGACCATCTATTTCATTCGTGTGGAGCCTCTTCTGTCTTTCGTCAATTGTTTCAACCGGTGTATTTTCGTTTTGTGCGGCATTCTTCATCTCTTTTCCGGTGGACTCAATTCAAGTTTTTCGGGTTGATCACACTCTTTTCCTTGAACCAAGTGTTCTCCTTGCTCGTTTGCCTCTCGCCATTCAATCATCCCGGAGTTCAAGACATCTCAGGAGATTCGTCTGTGTTTGAATTAATTCGAGGTTGTAACCTCATTCAAATATTTCAATCGTTCCGGTGCATCATCTATCTGTTCAATAACCTTTTCCAACGGTGTTTTCTCGTTAGTGGGCCCTAACCCACAGGTCTTTTCCCAGGATCTTACCTGACTCTTCTAATTCCCCCGGAGTTATTCTCAATTCTTTTCAAGTGTGACGTAAGAATGAAATTCATCAGTCAGATGCCATCTCCAAGATCGCTTTTAAATTCTTTTCATCTCGGGTTCTACCTTTCCTCTTTTTCATTATTCCGGAGTTTCTCAACAATTTCGATGGTGTTTCTCATCGTCTTTATCAGCTTTGAAGATCGAAGAAGAGTTTTTCCTCTAAATCTTGTCCGTTATCCCGAAGATTCATGGTTCTAGCTTCATATTATCCTCTCAAATTATTCCATTTGTCAGATATTCTTTTCATCCATCTGGAGTATTTCAGAAGTTGTTCTCCCATTTCTTTTCATCGGAGGCCATCTTTCCTTAAGATTTCTTCGTCCTCACATTTTAGCTACCGTTATCCAATTATCCCGGTGCTTCGTTCAAGTGTTGTTCAATCAGCTCATGTCTCCCTGTTCTTTTGCATCTAAATCCCCTCAAGCATATTTGTTCTTCTAATTCTTCCGGTGATTATTTCTCTTTCGTCAGTCAGTTCCGACTTCTAACGATGGTTTCTTCAGATTCCTTTCCTTTTTTTATCATATCAATTCATTCGTTCTTTCCAATCCTACCGGTGGTTCATGTAGACCTTCTCAAGTTTGCGATATGTCACTTCTCAATTCTCTTTCAACAAGAATAAGTAGTATGCAAAATCCATTGCTGGTCATCAATTTAATTTGATGAAGGATAAGCATACAATAAATCTTATTCTTATTTCATCCATGTGAGTAATCCTTTCCTTCGGAGTTTGTTCTTGATGAATAAATTCTAGTTCCAAGTCTTTTCATCTTTTCTTTTCCGGAGTTCAATTTCCTCAGCCATTTCGTCGGAACCTCCATCCAAATCATCGCAAGCTTTAATCTTATTCTTTCATCCTTCAACTATCTCATCATCCTTTTTGTCATCGGAGTTCTTCATGGTGGTTCTTCATGATTTAATCTTTTCTTCAAGTGTTCATCAAGATTCTTGTTGGCGGAGTTCAAGTATCTTTTCTTCTCATCTCGAAGTGCAATTAAGTCTCCGTATTCTTTTGAAGTGGAGTTTTGCATTCCTTCGTTCTTCTCAGCTATTCAATCATTTCCGTTTGCGGTCGGTTATCAGCTCATAAATTTTGAGATGTTATCCATAAGACCACAACAAGCTTATTCTTTCGTTGTTGATTTTCTCAACAACTCCATTCAATCCTTCCTTGTAAGTTCACTTCTTTCCATTCTTTAATTCTTCCGGAGGCATTGTCTGTTTCTTCTCGTCAGGTGTCACTCCATCCTCTCAAGTTCATGTTCTATTCTTTCCTTGTTCAATCGGAGTGCTGCCTTAATCCTTTCAGTCTTATTCGTTTCTTATCTCGTTCTAACCGGAGTGGTTTCAGAGTATATCTTGTTTCCACGAGCATTCGATTCTCGTCATTCTCGTCGTTCCTCTCTTCTTCTCGAGTGCTCTCAATTCCTTGCTTCTTGTTTGAGTTCTTGTTTCACCTCTTTCTTTTTCTCTTCCGTCTCGGTCCTAAGATCTCGGAACGAGATCTCTTGTTAGTGGAGGAGTGTTGTAACACCCCGGATTCGATGCGCCAGGTGTCTGCCAGTTATTCGTCGTTGTTGCCATGTCATGTGCTTGCGTGTTGCATTTTATCATGTCATCATGTGCATTTCATTTTCCATATGGGTTCGTCTCATGCATCCGAGCATTTTCCCCGTTGTCCGTTTTGCGATCCGGCACTCCTATGTCATCCGGCGTCCCCTTCTTGCCTCTCTTCGTGAGCGGGTGTTAAACTTTCTCGGAATGGCCCAAGTCTTGCCAAGTGGCCTTCGTACACCACCGGTAGACCGCCTATCAAGTTTCGTGTCATTTGGAGGTCGTTCGGTACTCCAACGGTTAACCGCGTAGCCCGAAACCCCCCTTTCTCTTTGCAGCCCAACACCCTTCCAAACTGGCCCAAAACCAATCCAAACCCCCTCCATGCTCTCGATCTTTCGATCACGATCGCGTGGCCGAAAACTGCTTCCCATTTGGACTCTCCTAGCTCCCTCTACCTATATATTAGTCCTACTCCCCTGAATTCGCGGATGAATCCCCCAAACCCTAGATCTTTTCCCCTCTCGCCCGCCGGACATATCCGTTTCCTCCCAGACGAAACTGCGCCGCCGCCCGCAGCCAATGGGAGCCCGCCACCTGTCCGTCGCCGTCGTCCCCGCGGCCGCGGCCCGCCGAGCCCATCACGGGCCCGCGCGAGCCCGACT
>NC_041381.1:118417129-118424335 GCF_002162155.2 Triticum dicoccoides
GCTGCCCTCGCGCCCCCGCGTTGCCCCGTCACCCGCCTCTTCTCCGCCACCGGCGGCCCGGCCGCCCTCGGACCTCGCCGGCCGCGAGCTCCGGCGCCGCGCCCCGCGTCTTCCGCGCCGCCCCTGTCGGGATCCGGCCGGATCCGGCCCGATCCGGCCGGGAGCACCTCGTCCCCGACCTCTCCGGTGCCTCTCCGGCCTCCTTCCTCATCTCCGGCGTAGTTGCCGGCGAACCGCGATCCGCGTGCCCCGGAACCCTAGATCTCGGAGGTTGTTTTTTCCCCAAGTCCCGAAATATTTGCACATTATCATGCCATGTTCAACGCATCATATCTCTACATAAGTAGCTCCGTTTTGTGCGTGTAATATGTCAAATTGTTCGTCTCAACGAGTACTTCATTCCATTCCATTGCATCATGTTCATTTGAGGTCATCTTGATGCCTGAATCATTGTTGCAAGAGTGCTTCATGATGTTGTCTGCTGTCTGTTAACAGAACTTGCTCATTTGTCATTTTCTCCATGATTGATGTGTGCATCCTATGAGGTGGATGTCTACATGTGTTTTGAACTATGCCATGTCTTCTTCACAGTGGTGTATGCCATGTATTTTTGTGATCAATGTGGTGACTAACACAAGCATGCAAACTAGGCTTCGTAATGTTGCTGATTTTAGTCCCTGTTCTGCTGTTATTTTTATGCCATGTAAACATGTTGCTACAGAGAGATCCATGCTTATTTTGAGATACTTCAGTAAGGATGTTTTGAACATATGGTTGTTCTATATCCATTCATGGCCCTGTTTGCAATTATGGACTAGTCTAGAATGTCATTTTCGTGCCCTACTTTTGCTACAAAATGTTTCCTGGCAGATTGTTTACATGTTATTCAATTTTGCCAAGGTTGTTGTAGTTGATTCTTGCATGCTATGAACTTGTTCTTGCCTTGGTTTGTTTCATAAACATGTCTTCTTGCTGATGCTATGCTTATATTGTCATGCAATGACTTGTGGTGAGTGAATCGAGCTTGTTAAGTAGGGTACTTGCTGTTGCTGTTTTGCTAGGCTGAATCTGTTATTTTGTGATGCTATGTTAACCTGCTGCTACAAATCATTCTATGCATAATCTGGAGATGTTCACTAATAATGTTTTGTTCTACATGTCATTCTCTATCCATCCATGCCCCTGGTTGCATTTATAGCCTGCTCTAGCTTATTGTAATCTTGCTCCGAAGTTGCTATATAATGTTGCTGTCAGCCTGTTAACATTAAGTTCAGTTGTTACCATGATTGTTGTTAGTGATCTATGTACTCTATGAACTTGATCTTGCCATGCTTAGCTTCAGAAACTTCTCTTCTTACTGTTGGTTGCCTTTCTATTCCATGTATTGCTCTGTAGTGAGTGGTTCTAGCTCACCAACATGCCTACTTATCGTTGTTCCTGCCATGTATGAATCTGTCATATAACTTGCCATGTTTACATGGATGCCATCATATCTTCTGATCCTTTTTGGCTTATGGTCAGTAGAGGACTTTTGTTCTACGCAATTAGTGTATTCATGCCATGCCTTTGTAGGCCATGATAAGTTCCTGTAGCATGTTGTTTGATAGCTCTAAACATTGCAACCTGATGTTATTTTCTGGAAAGTCTGAACTGTTATTATTTGCAATCTTGCCATGTGTGTTTGAGCATGTTCTAGTGATTTCTGGAGATAGCTCAGTGTTCATGTTTTGTTATGCTTTACCTGTACATCATGTCCATGCCTTTAGTTCTCATGTTGGGGTGCTGTAGCATGTTGTTTTGATGCTTGCAATATGCCTAGTTGCTGATTTGGACAGATTGTTGCCACAACTTGTTTCATGTGTGTGTGTTGAACCGTTGCTCCGTTTTGAGTGTGCTCTATATGAAATTTGCTTGAATTTGCATGCAGCTTCATATTATCATGTTGCATTCATGTTTGGAGGTGTTTGATTGATGTTTGTCTGCATTTTTCATAAATGCCAAGTTTAACTTGTTTTGCTCATATCTTCTAGGACGTAGCTCCAAATCTAATGAACTTTATATGTAACTTGACTAGAATCTCGTGTAGATCATCTTTGTGCATCTTAACTTGCTGTTTAACAACTTCAACATAAGGTTTAATCGGATCTGGACCAATTTCGAAATATGCATATGAGGACTTACCGGAATTGTTATATGTTGCTTCCGGCCTCATTTAAACTTGCCTTGATGTGTTGCTCTTGTTTGCATCATCTCTTGCCATAAGTAGCCTCATCTAGATCTGTCATGCATCATGCTTGTTGTGCATCATGCCTTGTTCATGTGTGGTGTGTTTACTATGTTGTGTGCTTCTTCTCGATAGTTCCTGTTTTGTGCGATCGTGAGGATTTGTTCGTCTATACTTGGTTCGCCTTCGTGGCTTCATCTTCTTTAGGGACTCGTTCTTCTTCCTTGCGGGATTTCAGGCAAGATGACCGCTACCCTGGATCTCACTACTATCATTGCTATGCTAGTTGCTTCGTTCTATCGCCTTGCTGCGCTACCTATCTATTGCTCTTCAAGCCTCCCAAATTGCCATGTCAACCTCTAACCTTTGACACCCTTCCTAGCAAACCGTTGCTTGGCTATGTTACCGCTTTGCTAAGCCCCTCTTATAGCGTTGTTAGTTGCAGGTGAAGTTGAAGATTGCTCCATGGTGGACAGGTTTATGTTGGGATATCACAATATCTCTTATATTATTATTAATGCATCTATATACTTGGTAAAGGGTGGAAGGCTCGGCCTTATGCCTGGTGTTTTGTTCCACTCTTGCCGCCCTAGTTTCCGTCATACCGGTGTTATGTTCCCGGATTTTGCGTTCCTTACGCGGTTGGGTGATTTATGGGCCCCCCTTGACAGTTTGCTTTGAATAAAACTCCTCCAGCAAGGCCCAACATTGGTTTTACCATTTGCCTCACCACCACCTACTTTTCCCCTTGGGAGTCGCTCTCTCGAGGGTCATCTTTATTTTAGCCCCCTCGGGCCAGTGCTTGTCTAAGTGTTGGTCCGAACCGAGCCGCCTGCGGGGCCCCCTCGGGGACACTCGAGGTCTGGTTTTACTCTTAGCCTGTCTCATTCGGTGTTGCCCTGAGAACGAGATATGTGCAGCTCCTATCGGGATTGTTGGCGCATCGGGCGGTCTTGCTGGTCTTGTTTTACCATTGTCAAAATGTCTTGTAAACCGGGATTCCGAGTCTGATCGGGTCTTCCTGGGAGAAGGTATATCCTTCGTTGATCGCGAGAGCTTATCATGGGCTAAGTTGGGACACCCCTGCAGGGTATAATCTTTCAAAAGCCGTGCCTGCGGTTATAGGCAGATGGGAATTTGTTAATGTCCGGTTGTAGATAACTTGACACCAGATCCGAATTTAAAACGCATCAACCGCGTGTGTAGCCGTGATGGTCTCTTCTCGGCGGAGTTCGGGAAGTGAACACGGTTTTGGGTTATGTTTGACGTAAGTAGGAGTTCAGGATCACCTCTTGATCATTGCTAGCTTAACGACCGTTCCATTGCTCCTCTTCTCGCTCTTATTTGCGTATGTTAGCCACCATATATGCTTAGTCGCTGCTGCGACCTCACCACTTTACCCCCTTCCTTTCACTTTAAGCTTTGCTAGTCTTGATACCCCTGGTAACGGGATTGCTGAGTCCTCGTGGCTCACAGATTACTACAACAACAGTTGCAGGTACAGGTTATGCGATGATCTTGACGCGAGAGCGATGTTTGCTTGTCTTGGAGTTCTTCTTCTGCTTCTTCTTCGTTCAGGGGATAGGTTCCAGGTCGGCAGCCTGGGTTAGCAGGGTGGATGTCGTTTGAGTTTCTGTTTGTGTTTCATCCGTAGCCGGATGATGCTCTTATGTATTGTGATGTTGTATTCGTGTGGCATTGTATGCCTTTTGTATGTATCCCCATCTATTATGTAATGTTGATGTAATGATATCCACCTTGCAAAAGCGTTTCAATATGCGGGTCTATCCTTGGTGGGACCTTCGAGTTCCTTTTGGATAGGGTCGCATATTGGGCGTGATAAGTTGGTATCAGAGCCTCGACCGACCCTAGGAGCCCCCTTGATTGATCGTGTAGTTTGGCCGTTGTTGAGTCTAGAAGAAAACCTTTTCTGAGTCTAGTTATGTCGGAGAGTAGGAATTCTTTTTACTCCTCTACCCCTTCGTCGCTCTGGTGAGGAATCTTGACGTAGGAGTTTCGAATTACTTCTCTTTCCTTTCAAACTTTCTTTAGGATCACGCAGTTGGTTTTTCGATCGTCGGTTCTCAGCTCTTTTGATCCGGTGCATTTCTCGTCAAGTTGACTCGAGCCTCTTTGTCTTTGCCAAGTTTAATCCTCAGTTAACTCTCAACGAAGTTGTTTCCCCATCCTCAGTTGTTTTCTTTTCCCACCCGCCCACCCTTCTTCTTCTCGAAATCGGAGTCCGTAATCGAGTATCCATCCTACTCGTGCGAAGTCTTTGCTTTCTTTCCTCAATTATTTCAACCGGTATTTTATCTTTAAGATATTCGTTGATTTCCCCTTACAAGTTGCCTTTGTTTTCCCGCCCTCCCACCCTTATTATTCCCGGAGTCGGAGTCTCTCTTGACCATCTATTTCATTCGTGTGGAGCCTCTTCTGTCTTTTGTCAATTTTTTCAACCGGTTTATTCTCGTTTTGTGCGGCATTCTTCATCTCTTTTCCAGTGGACTCAATTCAAGTTTTTCGGGTTGATCACACTCTTTTCCTTGAATCAAGTGTTTTCCTTGCTCGTTTGCCTCTCGCCATTCAATCATCCCGGAGTTTAAGACATCTCAGGAGATTCGTCTGTGTTCAAATTAATTCGAGGTTGTCACCTCATTCAAATATTTCAATCGTTTCGGTGCATCATCTATCTGTTCAATGACCTTTTCCAACGGTGTTTTCTCGTTAGTGGGCCCTAACCCACAGGTCTTTTCCCAGGATCTTACCTGACTCTTCTAATTCCCCTGGAGTTATTCTCAATTCTTTTCAAGTGTGACGTAAGAATGAATTTCATCAGTCAGATGCCATCTCCAAGATCGCTTTTAAATTCTTTTCATCTCGGGTTCTACCTTTCCTCTTTTTCATTATTCCGGAGTTTCTCAACAATTTCGATGGTGTTTCTCATCGTCTTTATCAGCTTTGAAGATCGAAGAAGAGTTTTTCCTCTAAATCTTGTCCGTTATCCCGAAGATTCATGGTTCTAGCTTCATATTATCCTCTCAAATTATTCCATTTGTCAGATATTCTTTTCATCCATCTGGAGTATTTCAGAAGTTGTTCTCCCGTTTCTTTTCACCGGAGGCCATCTTTCCTTAAGATTTCTTCATCCTCACATTTTAGCTACCATTATCCAATTATCCCGGTGCTTCGTTCAAGTGTTCTTCAATCAGCTCATGATCTCCTTGTTCTTTTGCATCTAAATCCCCTCAAGCATATTTGTTCTTCTAATTCTTCCGGTGATTATTTCTCTTTCGTCAGTCAGTTCCGACTTCTAACGGTGGTTTCTTCAGATTCCTTTCCTTTGGTTTTCATATCAATTCATTCGTTCTTTCCAATCCTACCGGTGGTTCATGTAGACCTTCTCAAGTTTGCGATATGTCACTTCTCAATTCTTTTTCAACAAGAATAAGTAGTATGCAAAATCCATTGCTAGTCATCAATTTAATTTGATGAAGGATAAGCATACAATAAATCTTATTCTTATTTCATCCAAGTGAGTAATCCTTTCCTTCGGAGTTTGTTCTTGATGAATAAATTCTAGTTCCAAGTCTTTTCATCTTTTCTTTTCCGGAGTTCAATTTCCTCAGCCATTTCGTCGGAACCTCCATCCAAATCATCGCAAGCTTTAATCTTATTCTTTCATCCTTCAACTATCTCATCATCCTTTTTGTCACCGGAGTTCTTCATGGTGGTTCTTCATGATTTAATCTTTTCTTCAAGTGTTCATCAAGATTCTTGTTGGCGGAGTTCAAGTATCTTTCCTTCTCATCTCGAACTGCAATTAAGTCTCCGTATTCTTTTGAAGTGGAGTTTTGCATTCCTTCGTTCTTCTCAGCTATTCAATCATTTCCGTTTGTGGTCGGTTATCAGCTCATAAATTTTGAGATGTTATCCATAAGACCACAACAAGCTTATTCTTTCGTTGTTGATTTTCTGAACAACTCCATTCAATCCTTCCTTCTAAGTTCACTTCTTTCCATTCTTTAATTCTTCTGCACGCATTGTCTGTTTCTTCTCGTCAGGTGTCACTCCATCCTCTCAAGTTCATGTTCTATTCTTTCCTTGTTCAATCGGAGTGCTGCCTTAATCCTTTCAGTCTTATTCGTTTCTTATCTCATTCTAACCGGAGTGGTTTCAGAGTATATGTTGTTTCCACGAGCATTCGATTCTCATCATTCTCGTCGTTCCTCTCTTCTTCTCGAGTGCTCTCGATTCCTTGCTTCTTGTTTGAGTTCTTGTTTCACCTCTTTCTTTTTCTCTTCCGTCTCGGTCCTAAGATCTCGGGACGAGATCTCTTGTTAGTGGAGGAGTGTTGTAACACCCCGGATTCGATGCGCCAGGTGTCTGCCAGTTATTCGTCGTTGTTGCCATGTCATGTGCTTGCGTGTTGCATTTTATCATGTCATCATGTGCATTTCATTTTGCATACGGGTTCGTCTCATGCATCCGAGCATTTTCCCCGTTGTCCGTTTTGCGATCCGGCACTCCTATGTCATCCGGCGTCCCCTTCTTGCCTCTCTTCGTGAGCGGGTGTTAAACTTTCTTAGAATGGCCCGAGTCTTGCCAAGCGGCCTTGGTACACCACCGGTAGACCGCCTGTCAAGTTTCGTGTCATTTGGACGTCGTTTGGTACTCCAACGGTTAACCGCGTAGCCCGAAACCCCCCTTTCTCTTTGCAGCCCAACACCCTTCCAAAGTGGCCCAAAACCGATCCAAACCCCCACCATGCTCTCGGTCGTTCGATCACGATCGCGTGGCCGAAAAACGCTCCCCATTTGGACTCTCCTAGCTCCCTCTACCTATATATTAGTCCCCCTCCCCCGAATTCGCGGATGAATCCCCCAAACCCTAGATCTTTTCCCCTCTCGCCCGCCGGACATGTCCGTTTCCTCCCGGACGAAACTGCGCCGCCGCCCGCAGCCAATGGGAGCCCGCCACCT
>NC_041381.1:118424979-118431852 GCF_002162155.2 Triticum dicoccoides
CGCTCACCGCCGCCACCCTTCGCCGCCTCACCGCCGGACTCCGCCACCGGCCGCCGCCACCATCGCCGGCGCCCTGCGCCCAGCCTCGACCGCCGCCTCCTCGCCTCCGCCTGCGCGCTGCCCGGGTGCCCCCGCGTCGCCCCGTCGCCCGCCTCTTCTCCGCCACCGGCGGCCCGGCCGCCCTCGGACCTCGCCGGCCGCGAGCTCCGGCGCCGCGCCCCGCGTCTTCAGCGCCGCCCCTGCCGGGATCCGGCCGGATCCGGCCCGATCCGGTCGGGAGCACCTCGTCCCCGACCTCTCCGGTGCCTCTCCGGCCTCCTTCCTCATCTCCGGCGTAGTTGCCGGCGAACCTCGATCCGTGTGCCCCGGAACCCTAGATCTCGGAGGTTGTTTTTTCCCCAAGTCCCGAAATATTTACACATTATCATGCCATGTTCAACGCATCATATCTCTACATACGTAGCTCCGTTTTGTGCGTGTAATATGTCAAATTGTTCATCTCAACGAGTACTTCATTTCTTTCCATTGCATCATGTTCATTTGAGGTCATCTTGATGCCTGAATCATTGTTGAAAGAGTGCTTCATGATGTTGTCTGCTGTCTGTTAACAGAACTTGCTCATTTGTCATTTTCGCCATGATTGATGTGTGCATCCTATGAGGTTGATGTCTACATGTGTTCTGAACTATGCCATGTCTTGTTTACAGTGGTGTATGCCATGTATTTTTGTGATCAATGTGGTGACTAACACAAGCATGCAAACTAGGCTTCGTAATCTTGCTGATTTTAGTCCCTGTTCTGCTGTTATTTTTATGCCATGTAAACATGTTACTACAAAGAGATCCATGCTTATTTTGAGATACTTCAGTAAGGATGTTTTGAACATATGGTTGTTCTCTATCCATTCATGGACCTGTTTTCAATTATGGAGTAGTCTAGAATGTCATTTTCGTGCCCTACTTTTGCTACAAAATGTTTCCTGGCAGATTGTTTACATGTTATTCAATTTTGCCAAGGTTGTTGTAGTTGATTCTTGCATGCTATGAACTTGTTCTTGCCTTGGTTTGTTTCATAAACATGTCTTCTTGCTGATGCTATGCTTATCTTGTCATGCAATGACTTGTGGTGAGTGAATCGAGCTTGTTAAGTAGGGTACTTGCTTTAGCTGTTTTGCTTGGCTGAATCTGTTATTTTGTGATGCTATGTTAACCTACTGCTATAAATCATTCTATGCATAATCTGGAGATGTTCACTAATAATGTTTTGTTCTACATGTCATTCTCTATCCATCCATGCCCCTGGTTGCATTTATAGCCTGCTGTAGCTTATTGTAATCTTGCTCCAAAGTTGCTATATAATGTTGCTGTCAGCCTGTTAACATTAAGTTCAGTTGTTACCATGATTGTTGTTAGTGATCTATGTACTCTATGAACTTGATCTTGCCATGCTTAGCTTCAGAAACTTGTCTTCTTACTGTTGGTTGCCTTTCTATGCCATGTATTGCTATGTGGTGAGTGGTTCAAGCTCACCAACGTGCCTACTTATCGTTGTTCCTGCCATGTATGAATCTGTCATATAACTTGCCATGTTTACATGGATGCCATCATATCTTCTGATCCTTTTTGGCTTATGGTTAGTAGAGGACTTTTGTTCTATGAAATTAGTATATTCATGCCATGCCTTTGTTTGCCATAATAAGTCCTGTAGCATGTTGTTTGATAGCTCTAAACATTGCAACCTGATGTTATTTTCTGCAAAGTCTGAACTGTTATTATTTGCAATCTTGCCATATGTGTTTGAGCATGTTCTAGTGATTTCTGGAGATAGCTCAGTGTTCATGTTTTGTTATGCTTTACCTGTACATCATGTCCATGCCTTTAGTTCTCATGTTGGGGTGCTGTAGCATGTTGTTTTGATGCTTGCAATATGCCTAGTTGCTGTTTTGGACAGATTGTTGCCATAACTTGTTTCATGTGTGTGTGTTGAACCGTTGCTCCGTTTTGAGTGTGCTCTATATGAAATTTGCTTGAATTTGCATGCAGCTTCATATTATCATGTTGCATTCATGTTTGGAGGTGTTTGCTTGATGTTTGTCTGCATTTTTCATAAATGCCAAGTTTAACTTGTTTTGCTCATATCTTCTAGGACGTAGCTCCAAATCTAATGAACTTTATATGTAACTTGACTAGAATCTCGTGTAGATCATCTTTGTGCATCTTAACTTGCTGTTTAACAACTTCAACATAAGGTTTAATCGGATCTGGACCAATTTCGAAATATGCATATGAGGACTTACCGGAATTGTTATATGTTGCTTCCGGCCTCATTTAAACTTGCCTTGATGTGTTGCTCTTGTTTGCATCATCTCTTGCCATAAGTAGCCTCATCTAGATCTGTCATGCATCATGCTTGTTGTGCATCATGCCTTGTTCATGTGTGGTGTGTTTACTATGTTGTGTGCTTCTTCTCGATAGTTCCTGTTTTGTGCGATCGTGAGGATTTGTTCGTCTATGCTTGGTTCGCCTTCGTGGCTTCATCTTCTTCAGGGACTCGTTCTTCTTCCTTGCGGGATTTCAGGCAAGATGACCGCTACCCTGGATCTCACTACTATCATTGCTATGCTAGTTGCTTCGTTCTATCGCCTTGCTGCGCTACCTATCTATTGCTTTTCAAGCCTCCCAAATTGCCATGTCAACCTCTAACCTTTGACACCCTTCCTAGCTAACCGTTGCTTGGCTATGTTACCGCTTTGCTCAGCCCCTCTTATAGCATTGTTAGTTGCAGGTGAAGTTGAAGATTGCTCCATGGTGGACAGGTTTATGTTGGGATATCACAATATCTCTTATATTATTATTAATGCATCTATATACTTGGTAAAGGGTGGAAGGCTCAGCCTTATGCCTGGTGTTTTGTTCCACTCTTGCCGCCCTAGTTTCCATCATACCTGTGTTATGTTCCCGGATTTTGCGTTCCTTACGCGGTTGGGTGATTTATGGGACCCCCTTGACAGTTCGCTTTCAATAAAACTCCTCCAGCAAGGCCCAACCTTGGTTTTACCATTTGCCTCACCACCACCTACATTTTCCCTTGGGAGTCGCTCTCTTGAGGGTCATCTTTATTTTAGCCCCCCCGGGCCAGTGCTTGTCTAAGTGTTGGTCCGAACCGAGCCGCCTGCGGGGCCCCCTCGGGGACACTCGAGGTCTGGTTTTACTCGTAGCCTGTCTCATCCGGTGTTGCCCTGAGAACGAGATATGTGCAACTCCTATCGGGATTGTTGGCGCATCAGGCGGTCTTGCTGGTCTTGTTTTACCATTGTCGAAATGTCTTGTAAACCGAGATTCCGAGTCTGATCGGGTCTTCCTGGGAGAAGGTATATCCTTCGTTGATCGCGAGAGCTTATCATGGGCTAAGTTGGGACACCCCTGCAGGGTATAATCTTTCGAAAGCCGTGCCTGCAGTTATAGGCAGATGGGAATTTGTTAATGTCCGGTTGTAGATAACTTGACACCAGATCCGAATTTAAAACGCATCAACCGCGTGTGTAGCCGTGATGGTCTCTTCTCGGCGGAGTCCGGGAAGTGAACACGGTTTTGGGTTATGTTTGACATAAGTAGGAGTTCAGGATCACCTCTTGATCATTGCTAGCTTCACGACCATTCCATTGCTCCTCTTCTCGCTCTTATTTGCATATGTTAGCCACCATATATGCTTAGTCGCTGCTACAACCTCACCACTTTACCCCGTTCCTTTCCCTTTAAGCTTTGCTAGTCTTGATACCCCTGGTGACAGGATTGCTGAGTCCTCGTGGCTCACAGATTACTACAACAACAGTTGCAGGTACAGGTTATGCGATGATCTTGACGCGAGAGCGATGTTTGCTTGTCTTGGAGTTCTTCTTCTGCTTCTTCTTCGTTCAGGGAATATGTTTGTCACGCCCAATATGCGACCCTATCCAGAAGAAACTCGAAGGTCCCACCAAGGATAGACCCGCATATTGAAACACTTTTGCAAGGTGGATATCATTACGTCAACATTACATAATAGATGGGGATACATACATAAGGCATACAATGCCACACGAATACAACATCACAATACATCAGAGCATCATCCGACTACGGATGAAACACAAACAGAAACTCAAACGACATCCACCCTGCTAGCCCAGGCTGCCGACCTGGAACCTATCCCCTGATCGAAGAAGAAGCAGAAGAAGAACTCAACGCAAGCAAGCATCGCTCTCGCGTCATGATCATCGTACAACCTGTACCTGCAACTAGCAACGCTATAAGAGGGCTGAGCAAAGCGGTAACATAGCCAAACAACGGTTTGTATAGGAAAGGTGTCAAAGGTTAGAGGTTCATGGCAATTTGGGATGGCTTGATAAACAGGTGATAGGTAGCGCAGCATAGCGGTAGAACGAAATAACTAGCATAGCAATGATAGTAGTGAGATCCAGGGTAGTGGTCATCTTTCCTGGAATCCCGCAAGGAAGAAGAACGAGTCCATGAAGAAGACGAACGGATGAAGCCGAACCAAGCGTAGACGAACGAATCCTCACGATCGCAACGAAACAGGAACTATCGAAAAGAAGCACACAACATGGTAAACACACCACACATGAACAAGGCATGATGCACAAACAAGCATGATGCATGACAAAGCTAGATGAAGCTACTCATGGCAAGAGATGATGCAAATAAGAGCAGCACATCAAGGCAAGTTTAAATGAGGCCGGGAACAACATATAACAATTCCGGTAAGTCCTCATATGCAAATTTCGAAATTGGTCCAGATCTCAATAAACATTATGTTCAAGTAGTTAAACAGCAAGTTAAGATGCACCAAAATGATCAACACGAGATTCTAGTCAAGTTACATATAAAGTTCATTTAGTTCGGAGCTACGGCCTAGAAGATATGAGGAAAACAAGTTAAACATGGCATTGATGCAAAATGCATACAAACATCAAGCAAACACCTCAAAACATGGATGCAACATGATAATATGAAACTACATGCAAAATCAAGCAAGTTTCATATAGAGCACACTCAAAATGGAGCAATGGTTCAACACATGCACACTATACAAGTTATAGCAACAATCTGTCCAAAACAGCAACTAGGCATATTGCAAGCATCAAAACAATATGCTACAAGACCTCAACAAGAAAACAAAAGGCATGGGCATGATGTAAAGGTAAAGCATAACAAAACATGAACACTGAGCTATCTCCAGAAATCACTAGAACATGCTCCAACACACGTGGTAAGATTGCAAAGAATAACAATTTCAGACTTTGCAGAAAATAACATCACGATGCAATGTTTAGAGCTATCAAGCAACATGTTACATGAACTTATCATGGAAAACAAAGGAATGTCATGAATGTAATAAATGCATAGATCAAATGTCCCTTAGTGACCATAAGCCAAAAAGGATCAGAAAATATGATGGCACCCACGTAAACATGGCAAGTTATATTATAGATTCATACATGGCAGAAACAGAATTATGAAGGCATGTAGATGACCTTGTGCAACTCACTACAGAGCAATACATGGCATGGCCAGGCAACCAACAGTAATAAGACATATTTGTGAAGCTAATCATGGCAAGATGAAGGTCATAGGGTGCATGGATCACTAGCAAAACACATGGAAACAACTGAACTTAATGTTAACAGGCTGACAGCAACATTATCAAGCAACTTTGGAGCAAGATATGAACAAGCTACAGCAAGCTATAAATGCTACCAGGGGCATGGATGGATATAGGATGACATGTATATCAAAACATGTTTATAGAACATCTCGAGATTATGCAGAGAATGATTAGTAGCAACATGTTTATATAGCATCATGAAATAACTGATTCAGCCTAGCAAAACAGCAACATCATGTACCCTACTTAACAAGCTCGATTCACTCACCACAAGTCATTGCATGACAAGATAAGTATAGCATCATCAATAAGACATGTTTGTGAAACAAACCAAGTCAAGAACAAGTCCATAGCATGCAAGGATCAACTATAGCAAGCTTGGCCAAATTGAATAACACGTAAACAATCTGCCAGGAAACATTTTGAAGCAAAAGTAGAGCACGAAAATGACATGCTAGGCTACTCCGTAATTGCAACCAAGGGCATGAATGGATAGAGCATAACCACATGTTCAAAACACCCTTACTGAAGTATCTCAAAATATGCATGGATCTCTCTGTAGCATCAAGTTTACATGGCATCAAAATAACAGCAGAACAGGGACTAAAATTAGCAACATCATGATGCCTAGTTTGCATGCTTGTGCTAGTCACCACATTGATCACAAAAATACATGGTAAGCATCTATGTAAAGAAGACATGGCATAGTTCAAAACACATGTAGACATCAACCTCATAGCATGCACACATCAATCATGGCAAAAATGACAAAAGAGCTCGTTCTGTTAACAGACAGCAGACAACATCATGAAGCACTCTTACAACGATGATTCTGGTATCAAGATGACCTCAAATGAATATGATGCAATGGAATGAAATGATGTACTCGGCGAGACGAACAATTTGACATATTACACGCACGAAACGGAGCTACGGATGCAGAGATACAGCATGACGAACATGGCATGAAAATTACTGGAATCTGGGGACTTGGGCAAACATTAGAGGGGGGAAAGTCAACCTCATGCTTAGATCTGGATCCAGGGCGCGGAACCCGAGCTTCGCCGGAATGTGGTCGGAGGAGAAGGGGCTGGCAGGGTTGAGGAGAGGGCCGGCCGGAGGCGGGGCGCGGTCGCCGGAGGGAGCTGCGGGAGGAGGCCGGGAGGAGCAGGCGGCGCCGGCCGGGCGCGGTCACGGGGACGGGCGGCG
>NC_041381.1:118432462-118435187 GCF_002162155.2 Triticum dicoccoides
GGAGGCCGGGCGGCGAAGGTGTCGACGGCGATGGACGGCGGCGCGGGAGGCGCGGAGGCGCGGCGGAGCGAGGCCTCCGGCGCGGGGCGGCGGAGCTGCGCACGGGGCGCGGGCGGTGCGCGGGCCTGGGCGGGCCGCGCCTGGGCCCGTCGGGGCGCGGCGGCGGGGCGCGGAGAGGCCATGTGGCACGACCGGATTGGCGCGGGGCGCGGGCGGACGTGTCCGGCGGTGCGGAGGGAGATTTGCTAGGGTTTGCACCGCGAATTTGGGGGAGGGGGCATATTTATAGGTAGAGGGAGCTAGGAGAATCCAAATGAGGAGCGGTTTTCGCACACACGATCGTGATCGAACGACCGAGAGCATGGAGGGGAGTTGGATGGATTTTGGGCCACTTTGGAAGGGGTGTTGGGCTGCAAAGAGAGAGGGGCTTTACGGTTACCTGGTTAACCGTTGGAGTATCAAACGACCTCCAAATGGCACGAAACTTGACAGGCGGTCTACGGGTGCTATACTAAGGCCACTTGGCAAGGCTTGGGCCATTCCGAGAAAGTTTAACACCCACTCACAACAGGAGACAAAAAGGGGAACGCTGGAGGGCATAGGAGTGCCAGATTGCAAAACGGACAACGGGGAAAAGGCTCGGATGCATGAGACGAACACGTATGCAAAATGAAATGCACATGATGACATGGCAATATGCAACACACAAGCAAATGACATGGCAACGACGGCGAATAACTGGCAGACACCTGGCGCATCGAAACCAGGGCGTTACAACACTCCTCCACTAACAAGAGATCTCGTCCCGAGATCTTAGGACCGAGACGGAAGGGAAAAGGGATGAGGTGAAACAAGAGCTCAAGAGAATAAGCAAAGAATCGAGAGCACTCGAGAAGAAGAGAGGAACAACGAGAATGATGAGAATCGAAAGCTCACGGAATCAGATAGACTATGAAACCACTCCGGTTAGAACGAGATAAGAAAGGAATATGAATGGAAGGATTTAGGCAGCACTTCGGCTGAAACATGGAGGAATAGAACACGAACTTCACAAGATGGGATGTCACTTGACGACATAAGCAACGCAATGCCTCCGGAAGAATTGAAAGAATGGAATGAAATGAACTTAGAAGGAAGGATTGACTGGAGTTGTTGAGAAAATCAACAACGAAAGAATAAGCTTGTTGTGGTCTTATAGGTAACAACTCAAGATCATAAGGTGATAACCGGCCACAAACGGAAACGGTTGAATAGCTGAGAAAAACGAAGAAATGCAAAACTCCATTTCAAAAGAATACGGAGAATTAGTTGCACTTCGAAACGCGAGAAGAAAAGGATACTTGAACTCTACCAGCAAGAATCTTGGTGAACTCTTGAGAAATGAATTAAATCATGAAGAACCACCATGAAGAACTCCGGTTACAAAAGGATGATAAGATAGAATGAAGGATGAAAGAATAAGATGAGCCTTGCGATGATTTGGCTGGAGGTTCCGACGAAATGACCAAGGAAATTTGAAATCCGGAAAAGAAAAGATGAAACACTTGGAACTAGAATTTATTCAACAAGAACAAACTCCGAAGGAAAAGATTACTCACTTGGATGAAATAAGAATAAGATTTATTGTATGCTTATCCTTCATCAAAATAAATTGATGACAAGCAATGGATTTCACATACTACTTATTCTTCTTGAATAGGATTGAGAAGTGACATGTCGCAAACTTGAGAAGGTCTTCATGAACCACCGGTAGGATTGGAAAGATCGAATGGATTAAAATGATAATCAAGGAAAAGAATCTTGAACAAACCTCCGTAAGAATTCGGAAATGACTGATGAAAGAGACTTAATCACCGGGAAGAATTAGAAGAACAAATATGTTTGAGGGGATTTAGATGGAAAAGGACAAAGAGATCATGAGCTGATTAAAGAACACTTGAACGAAGCACCGGGATAAATAGAGAACGAAAACTGGAATGATGGCCTCCGATGAAAAGAAACGGGAAAACAGCTTCTGACATACTCCGGATGGATGAAAAGAATATCTGACAAATGGAATAATTCACGAGGATAACATGAAGCTAGAACCACGAAACTTCGAGAGAACGGGCAAGATTTAGAGGAAAAACTCTTCTTCGGTCTTCAGATATCGACGGGAAATACCACAAAAATTGATGAGATACTCCGAGAGAATGAAAAGCAGAGAGGTTGAGCCAACAATGAAATGATTTGAAATCGATCTTGGAAAAGGTATGTGACTGATGAAATCCATTCTTACGTCACAACTTTGAAAATAATTGAGAATAACTCCAGGGAAATTAGAAGAGTCAGGTAAGATCCTGGGAAAAGACCTGTGGGTTAGGGCCCACTAAAGAGAAAACACCGTTGGAAAGGATTGTTGAAGAGATAGATGATGCACCGGAACAATTGAAATATTTAAATGAGGTGACAACCTCGAATTAATTGGAACACAGACGAATCTCCTGAGATGTCTTGAACACTCCGGAATGATTGAATGGCGAGAGGCAAACGAGCAGGGAAAACACTTGAGATGAGGGAAAGAATATAATCACTACCGAAGATGGAATTGAATCCACCGGAGAAGAAAAGAGATGAATAATGACGAACGAGACGAGAATTCACCGGTTGAAATAACTGAGGAAAGACTGAAGATACTCTGCATGAATGAAATTTATGCTCGAAATAGACTCAGGCTCCGGAAAGA
>NC_041381.1:118435569-118447808 GCF_002162155.2 Triticum dicoccoides
AAGAAGAGGGTGGGAGGGCGGGAAAACAAAGGCAACCTGGAAGGGGAAATCGACGAATATCTTGAAGGGAAAACACCGGTTAAAATCATTGAGGAAAGAATTCAAAGACTTCGCACGAGTAGGATGGATACTCGATTACGGACTTCGGATCCGAGAAGAAAAGGGGTGGGTGGGTGGGAAAAAGAAAACAACTAAGGATTGAACTCAAAGATGAAGAGGCTCGAGTCGACTAGACGAGAAATGCACCGGATAAAAGAGCTGAGGAACAACGAACAAAAAACCAACTGCGTGATCCTAAAGAAAATTTGAATGGGAAGAGGAGTAATTCTAAACACCTACGTCAAGATTCCTTACCAGAGTGACGAAGGGGCTGAGGAGTAAAAAGAATTCCTACTCTCCGATATAACTAGACTCTGAAAACAGTTTTCTTCTAGACTCAACAATGACCAAACTACACGATCAAACAAGGGGGCTCCTAAGGTCGGTCGAGGCTCTGATACCAACTTGTCACGCCCAATATGTGACCCTATCCAAAAGGAACTCGAAGGTCCCACCAAGGATAGACCCGCATATTGAAACGCTTTTGCAAGGTGGATATCATTACATCAACATTACATAATAGATGGGGATACATACATAAGGCATACAATGCCACATGAATACAACATCACAATACATCAGAGCATCATCCGACTACGGATGAAACACAAACAGAAACTCAAATGACATCCACCCTGCTAGCCCAGGCTGCCGACCTGGAACCTATCCCCTGATCGAAGAAGAAGCAGAAGAAAAACTCAACGCAAGCAAGCATCGCTCTCGCGTCATGATCATCGTACAACCTGTACCTGCAACTAGCAACGCTATAAGAGGGCTGAGCAAAGCGGTAACATGGCCAAACAACGGTTTGCATAGGAAAGGTGTCAAAGGTTAGAGGTTCATGGCAATTTGGGATGGCTTGATAAACAGGTGATAGGTAGCGCAGCATAGTGGTAGAACGAAACAACTAGCATAGCAATGATAGTATATCATTTCCAGGGTAGCGGTCATCTTGCCTGGAATCCCGCAAGGAAGAAGAACGAGTCCATGAAGAAGACGAATGGATGAAGCCGAACCAAGCGTAGACGAACGAATCCTCACGATCGCAACGAAACAGGAACTATCGAAAAGAAGCACACAACATGGTAAACACACCACACATGAACAAGGCATGATGCACAAACAAGCATGATGCATGACAAATCTAGATGAAGCTACTCATGGCAAGAGATGATGCAAACAAGAGCAACACATCAAGGCAAGTTTAAATGAGGCCGGGAACAACATATAACAATTCCGGTAAGTTCTCATATGCAAATTTCGAAATTGGTCCAGATCTGAATAAACATTATGTTCAAGTAGTTAAACAGCAAGTTAAGATGCACCAAAATTATCTACACGAGATTCTAGTCAAGTTACATATAAAGTTCATTTAGTTTGGAGCTACGACCTAGAAGATATGAGCAAAACAAGTTAAACATGGCATTGATGCAAAATGCATACAAACATCAAGCTAACACCTCAAAACATGGATGCAACATGATAATATGAAACTACATGCAAAATCAAGCAAATTTCATATAGAGCACACTCAAAATGGAGCAACGGTTCAACACATGCACACTATACAAGTTATAGCAACAATCTGTCCAAAACAGCAACTAGGCATATTGCAAGCATCAAAACAATATGCTACAAGACCTCAACAAGAAAACAAAAGGCATGGGCATGATGTACAGGTAAAGCATAACAAAACATGAACACTGAGCTATCTCCAGAAATCACTAGAACATGCTCAAACACACGTGGTAAGATTGCAAACAATAACAATTTCAGACTTTGCAGAAAATAACATCACGATGCAATGTTTAGAGCTATCAAACAACACGTTACAGGAATTTATCATGGAAAACAAAGGCATGTCATGAATCTACTAAATGCATAGATCAAATGTCCCTTAGTGACCATAAGCCAAAAAGGATCAGAAAATATGATGGCACCCACGTAAACATGGCAAGTTATATTACAAATTCATACATGGCAGAAACAGAATTATGAAGGCATGTAGATGAGCTTGTGCAACTCACCACAGAGCAATACATGTTGGGGAACGTAGTAATTTCAAAATTTTTCCTACGCACACGCAAGATCATGTGATGCATAGCAACAAGGGGGAGAGTATTGTCTACGTACCCAACGCAGACCGACTACGGAAGCGATGACACGACGTAGAGGAAGTAGTCGTACGTCTTCACGATCCAACCGATCAAGCATCGAAACTACGGCACCTCCGAGTTCGAGCACACGTTCAGCTCGATGACGATCCCCGGACTCCGATCCAGCAAAGTGTCGGGGAAGAGTTCCGTCAGCACGACGGCGTGGTGACGATCTTGATGAACTACAGCAGCAGGGCTTCGCCTAAACTCCGCTACAGTATTATCGAGGAATATGGTGGCAGGGGGCACCGCACACGGCTAAGGAACAGATCACGTGGATCAACTTGTGTGTTCTAGGGTGCCTCTACCTCAGTATATAAAGGAGCCAAGGGGGGAGGGGGGCGCCGGCCAGGGAGAGAGGCGCAGGAGGAGTCCTACTCCTTCCGGGAGTGGGACTCCCCCCCCCCAATCCTATTCCAACTAGGATTCCCAAGGGGGAAAGGGGAAGAAGGGTGGCCGGCCACCTCTCCTAGTCCTAATAGGACTAGGGGAAGGGGGAGGCGCGCAGCCCTTGTGGTCAGCCCCTTCACCTTTCCACTAAGGCCCATGAAGGCCCATATGGCTCCCGGGGGGTTCCGGTAACCTCCCGGTAATCCGGTAAAATCCTGATTTCACCCGGAACACTTCCGATGTCCAAACATAGGCTTCTAATATATCAATCTTTACGTCTCGACCATTTTGAGACTCCTCGTCATGTCCGTGATCACATCCGGGACTCCGAACAACCTTCGGTACATCAAAACTCATAAACTCATAATATAACTGTCATCGAAACCTTAAGCGTGCGGACCCTACGGGTTCGAGAACAATGTAGACATGACCGAGACACGTCTCCGGTCAATAACCAATAGCGGGACCTGGATGCCCATATTGGCTACTACATATTCTACGAAGATCTTTATCGGTCAGACCGCATAACAACATACGTTGTTCCCTTTGTCATCGGTATGTTACTTGCCTGAGATTCGATCGTCGGTATCCAATACCTAGTTCAATCTCGTTATCGGCAAGTCTCTTTACTCGTTCCGTAATACATCATCTCACAACTAACATATTAGTTGTAATGCTTGCAAGGCTTATGTGATGTGTATTACCGAGAGGGCCTAGAGATACCTCTCCGACAATCGGAGTGACAAATCCTAATCTCGAAATACGCCAACCCAACATCTACTTTTGGAGACACCTGTAATGCTCCTTTATAATGACCCAGTTACGTTGTGACGTTTGGTAGCACCGAAAGTGTTCCTCCGGCAAACGGGAGTTGCATAATATCATAGTCATAGGAACATGTATAAGTCATGAAGAAAGCAATAGCAACATACTAAACGATCGTGTGCTAAGCTAATGGAATGGGTCATGTCAATCAGATCATTCAACTAATGATGTGACCTCGTTAATCAAATAACAACTCATTGTTCATGGTCAGGAAACATAACCATCTTTGATTAACGAGCTAGTCAAGTAGAGGCATACTAGTGACACTTTGTTTGTCTATGTATTCACACATGTATTATGTTTCCGGTTAATACAATTCTAGCATGAATAATAAAAATTTATCATGATTATAAGGAAATATATAATAACTTTATTATTGCCTCTAGGGCATATTTCCTTCAGTCTCCCACTTGCACTAGAGTCAATAATCTAGTTCACATCGCGATGTGATTTAACAGCAATAGTTCACATCACCTTGTGATTAACACCCGTAGTTCACATCAATATGTGATCTACACCCAAAGGGTTTACTAGATTCAGTAATCTAGTTCACATCGCTATGTGATTAACACCCAAGGAGTATTAAGGTGTGATCATGTTTTGCTTGTGAGAGAATCTTAGTCAACGGGTCTTTCACATTCAGATCCGTAAGTATTTTGCAAATATTTATGTCAACAATGCTCTGCATGGAGCTACTCTAGCTAATTGCTCCCACTTTCAATATGTATCTAGATCGAGACTTAGAGTCATCCAGATCTGTGTCAAAACTTGCATCGACGTAACCTTTTACGAGGAACCTTTTTGTCACGTCCATAATCGAGAAACATATCCTTATTTCACTAAGGATAATTCTGACCGCTGTCCAGTGATCTACTCCTAGATCACTATTGTACTCCCTTGCCAAATCAGTGCAGGGTATACAATAGATCTGGTACACAGCATGACATACTTTATAGAACCTATGGCCAAGGCATAGGGAATGACTTTCATTCTTTTTCTATCTTCTGCCGTGGTCGGGCTTTGAGTCTTACTCAACTTCACACCTTGCAACACAGGCAAGAACTCCTTCTTTGACTGTTCCATTTTGAACTATTTCAAAAATTTATCAAGGTATGTATTCATTGAAAAAAAATTTATCAAGCGTCTTGATCTATCTATATAGATCTTGATGCTCAATGTGTAAGCAGCTTCACCGAAGTCTTTCTTTGAAAAAACTCCTTTTAAACACTCCTTTATGCTTTACAGAATAATTCTACATTATTTCCAATCAACAATATGTCATTCACATATACTTATCAGAAATGCTGTAGTGCTCCCACTCACTTTCTTGTAAATACAGGCTTCACCGTAAGTCTGTATAAAACTATATGCTTTGATCAACTCATCAAAGCGTATATTCCAACTCCAAGATGCTTGTACCATTCCATAGATGGATTGCTGGAGCTTGCATATTTTGTTAACACCTTTAGGATCGACAAAACCTTCTAGTTGCATCGTATACAACTCTTCTTTAATAAATCCATTAAGGCATGCACTTTTGTTTATCCATTTGCCAGATTTCATAAAATGTGGCAATTGCTAACATGATTCGAATAGACTTAAGCATAGATACGAGTGAGAAACTCTCATCGTAGTCAACACCTTGAATTTGTCGAAAACCTTTTTTTTGCGACAATTCTAGCTTTGTAGATAGTAACACTACTATCAGCGTCCGTCTTCCTCTTGAAGATCCATTTATTCTCAATTGCTTGCCGATCATTGGGCAAGTCAACCAAAGTCCATACTTTGTTCTCATACATGGATCCCATCTCAGATTTCATGGCTTCAAGCCACTTTGCGGAATCTGGGCTCACCATCGCTTCTTCATAGTTCGTAGGTTCATCATGATCTAGTAGCATGACTTCCAGAACAGGATTACCGTACCACTCTGGTGCGGATTTTACTCTGGTTGATCTACGAGGTTCAGTAGTATCTTGTTCTGAAGTTTCATGATCATTATCATTAACTTCCTCACTTATTGGTGTAAGTGTCGCAGAAACAGTTTTCTGTGATGTACTACTTTCCAATAAGGGAGCAGGTACAGTTACCTCGTCAAGTTCTACTTTCCTCCCACTCACTTCTTTCGAGAGAAACTCCTTCTCAAGAAAGTTTCCGAATTTAGCAACAAAAGTCTTGCCTTCGGATCTGTGATAGAAGGTGTATCCAATAGTTTCCTTTGGATATCCTATGAAGACACATTTCTCCGATTTGGGTTCGAGCTTATCAGGTTGAAGCTTTTTCACATAAGCATCGCAGCCCCAAACTTTCAGAAACGATAACTTAGGTTTATTGCCAAACCATGGTTCACACGGTGTCGTCTCAACGGATTTAGATGGTGCCCTATTTAACGTGAATGCAGCTGTCTCTAATGCATAACCCCAAAACGATAGTGGTAGATTGGTAAGAGACATCATAAATCGCACCATATCTAATAAAGTACGGTTATGACGTTCGGACACACCATTACATTGTGGTGTTCTAGGTGGCATGAGTAGTGAAACTATTTCACATTGTTTTTAACTAAAGGCCAAACTCGTAACTCAAATACTCTTCTCTACGATCAGACCGTAGAAACTTCATTTTCTTGTTACGATGATTTTTCACTTCACTCTGAAATTCTTTGAACTTTTCAGATGTTTCAGACTTATGTTTCATCAAGTAGATATACTCATATCTGCTCAAATCATCTGTGAAGATCAGAAAATAATGATACCTGTCGCGAGCCTCAATATTCATCGGACCACATACATCAGTATGTATGATTTCCAACAAATCTATTGCTCGCTTTATTGTTCCGAAGAACAGAGTCTTAGTCATCTTGCCCATGAGGCATGGTTCACAAGCATCAACTGATTCATAATCAAGTGATTCCAAAAGCCCATCAGTATGGAGTTTCTTCATGCGCTTTACACCAATATGACCTAAACGGCAGTGCTACAAACAAGTTGCACTTATCATTATTAACTTTGCATCTTTTGGTTTCAATATTATGATTAGGTGTATCACTACGATCGATCCAACGAACTATTTTCATTGGGTGTGTAACCATATAAGGTTTCATTCATGTAAACAGAACAACAATTTATTCTCTTACTTAAATGAATAACCGTATTACAATAAACATGATCAAATCATATTCATGCTCAACGCAAACACCAAATAACACTTATTCAGGTTCAACACTAATCCCGAAAGTATAGGGAGTGTGCGACGATGATCATATCAATCTTGGAACCACTTCCAACACACATCGTCACTTCACCCTTAACTAGTCTCTGTTTATTCTGCAACTCCCGTTTCGAGTTACTAATCTTAGCAACTGAACTAGTATCAAATACTGAGGGGTTGCTATAAACACTAGTAAAGTACACATCAATAACATGTATATCAAATATACTTATCTTCACTTTGCCATCCTTCTTCTCCGCCAATCACTTGGGGTAGATCCGCTTCCAGTGACCAGTCCCTTTGCAGTAGAAGCACTTAGTCTCAGGCTTAGGACCAGACTTGGGCTTCTTCACTTGAGCAGCAACTTGCTTGCTGTTCTTCTTGAAGTTCCCCTTCTTCCCTCTGCCCTTTTCTTGAAACTAGTGATCTTGTCAACCATCAACACTTGATGTTTTTCTTGATTTCTACCTTCGTTGATTTCAGCATCACGAAGAGCTTGGGAGTTGTTTTCGTTATCCCTTTGCATATTATAGTTCATCACGAAGTTCTACTAACTTGGTGATGGTGACTAGAGAATTCTGTCAATCACTATCTTATCTGGAAGATTAACTCCCACTTGATTCAAGCGATTGTAGTACCCAGACAATCTGAGCACATGCTCACTAGTTGAGCGATTCTCCTCCATCTTTTAGCTATAGAACTTGTTGGAGACTTCATATCTCTCAATTTGGGCATTTGCTTGAAATATTAACTTCAACTCCTGAAACATCTCATATGCTCCATGACGTTCAAAACGTCTTTGAAGTCCCGATTCTAAGCCGTTAAGCATGGTGCACTTAAACTATCAAGTAGTCATCATATTGAGCTAGCCAAACGTTCATAACGTCTGCATCTGCTCCTGCAATAGGTCTGTCGCCTAGCGGTGCATCAAGGACATAATTCTTCTGTGCAGCAATGAGGATAGACCTCAGATCACGGATCCAATCCACATCATTGCTACTAACATCTTTCAACACAATTTTCTCTAGGAACATATCAAAATAAGCATATGAAAGCAACAACGCGAGCTATTGATCTACAACATAGATATGCTAATACTACCAGGACTAGGTACATGATAAATTAAAGTTCAATTAATCATATTACTTAAGAACTCCCACTTAGATAGACATCCCTCTAATCATCTAAGTGATCACGTGATCCAAATCAACTAAACCATGTCCGATCATCACGTGAGATGGAGCAGTTTCATTGGTGAACATCACTATGTTGATCATATCTACTATATGATTCATGCTCGACCTTTCGGTCTCCGTGTTCCGAGGCCATATCTGTATATGCTTGGCTCATCAAGTATAACCTGAGTATTCCGCGTGCGCAACTGTTTTGCACCCGTTGTATTTGAACGTAGAACCTATCACACCCGATCATCACGTGGTGTCTCAGCACGAAGAACTTTCGCAACGGTGCATACTCAGGGAGAATACTTCTTGATAATTTAGTGAGAGATCATCTTATAATGCTACCGTCAATCAAAGCAAGATAAGATGCATAAAAAGATAAACATCACATGCAATCAATATAAGTGATATGATATGGCCATCATCATCTTGTGCTTGTGATCTCCATCTCCGAAGCACCGTCATGATCACCATCGTCACCGGCGCGACACCTTGATCTCCATCGTAGCATCGTTGTCGTCTCGCCAATCTTATGCTTCCATGACTATCACTACCGTTTAGTAATAAAGTAAAGCATTACATCGCGATTGCATTGCATACAATAAAGCGACAACCATATGGCTCCTGCCAGTTGCCGATAACTTGGTTACAAAACATGATCATCTCATACAATAAAATTCAGCATCATGCCTTGACCATATCACATCACAACATGCCCTGCAAAAACAAGTTAGATGTCCTCTACTTTGTTGTTGCATGTTTTACGTGGCTGCTACGGGCTTAAGTAAGAACCAATCTCACCTACGCATAAAAACCACAACGATAGTTTGTCAAATAGACTCCGTTTTAACCTTCGCAAGGACCGGGCGTAGCCATACTTGGTTCAACTAAAGTTGGAAAGACAGTCGCCCGCAAGCCACCTATGTGCAAAGCACGTCGGGAGAACCGGTCTCGCGTAAGCGTACGCGTAATGTTGGTCTGGGTCGTCTCGTCCAACAATACCGCCGAACCAAAGTATGACATACTGGTAGGCAGTATGACTTGTATCGTCCACAACTCACTTGTGTTCTACTCGTGCATATAACATCAACATAAATAACCTAGGCTCTGATACCACTGTTGGGGAACGTAGTACTTCAAAATTTTTCCTACGCACACGCAAGATCATGTGATGCATAGCAACGAGGGGGAGAGTATTGTCTACGTACCCAACGCAGACCGACTGCGGAAGCGATGACACAACGTAGAGGAAGTAGTCGTACGTCTTCACGATCCAACCGATCAAGCACCGAAACTACGACACCTCCGAGTTCGAGCACACGTTCAGCTCGATGACGATCCCCGGACTCCGATCCAGCAAAGTGTCGGGGAAGAGTTCCGTCAGCACGACGGTGTGGTGACGATCTTGATGAACTACAGCAGCAGGGCTTCGCCTAAACTCCGCTACAGTATTATCGAGGAATATGGTGGCAGGGGGCACCGCACACGGCTAAGGAACAGATCACGTGGATCAACTTGTGTGTTCTAGGGTGCCTCTACCTCAGTATATAAAGGAGCCAAGGGGGGAGGGGGGTGCCGGCCAGGGAGAGAGGCGCAGGAGGAGTCCTACTCCTTCCGGGAGTAGGACTCCCCCCCAATCCTATTCCAACTAGGATTCCCAAGGGGGAAAGGGGAAGAAGGGTGGCCGGCCACCTCTCCTAGTCCTAATAGGACTAGGGGAAGGGGGAGGCGCGCAGCCCTTGTGGGCAGCCCCTTCACCTTTCCACTAAGGCCCATGAAGGCCCATATGGCTCCCGAGGGGTTCCGGTAACCTCCCGGTAATCCGGTAAAATCCCGATTTCACCCGGAACACTTCCGATGTCCAAACATAGGCTTCCAATATATCAATCTTTACGTCTCGACCATTTCGAGACTCCTCGTCATGTCCGTTATCACATCCGGGACTCCGAACAACCTTCGGTACATCAAAACTCATAAACTCATAATATAACTGTCATCGAAACCTTAAGCGTGCGGACCCTACGGGTTCGAGAACAATGTAGACATGACCGAGACACGTCTCCGGTCAATAACCAATAGCGGGACCTGGATGCCCATATTGGCTCCTACATATTCTATGAAGATCTTTATCGGTCAGACCGCATAACAACATACGTTGTTCCCTTTGTCATCGGTATGTTACTTGCCCGAGATTCGATCGTCGGTATCCAATACCTAGTTCAATCTCGTTACCGGCAAGTCTCTTTACTCGTTCCGTAATACATCATCTCACAACTAACATATTAGTTGTAATGCTTACAAGGCTTATGTGATGTGTATTACCGAGAGGGCCCAGAGATACCTCTCTGACAATCGGAGTGACAAATCCTAATCTCGAAATACGCCAACCCAACATCTACTTTTGGAGACACCTGTAATGCTCCTTTATAATCACCCAGTTACATTGTGACGTTTGGTAGCACCCAAAGTGTTCCTCCGGCAAACGGGAGTTGCATAATATCATAGTCATAGGAACATGTATAAGTCATGAAGAAAGCAATAGCAACATACTAAACGATCGTGTGCTAAGCTAATGGAATGGGTCATGTCAATCAGATCATTCAACTAAGGATGTGACCTCGTTAATCAAATAAAAACTCATTGTTCATGGTCAGGAAACATAACCATCTTTGATTAACGAGCTAGTCAAGTAGAGGCATACTAGTGACACTTTGTTTGTCTATGTATTCACACATGTATTATGTTTCCGGTTAATACAATTCTAGCATGAATAATAAACATTTATCATGATTATAAGGAAATATATAATAACTTTATTATTGCCTCTAGGGCATATTTCCTTCAATACATGGCATGGCAAGGCAACCAACAGTAAGAAGACATATTTTTGAAGCTAATCATGGCTAGAGCAAGGTCATAGAGTGCATAGATCACTAGCAAAACACATGGAAACAGCTGAACTTAATGTTAACAGGCTGACAGCAACATTATCAAGCAACTTTGGAGCAAGATCTGAACAAGCTACAGCAAGCTATAAATGCTACCAGGGGCATGGATGGATATAGGATGACATGTAGATCAAAACATGTTTATAGAACATCTCCAGATTATGCATAGAATGATTAGTAGCAACATGTTTATATAGCATCATGAAACAACTGATTCAGCCTAGCAAAACAGCAACATCATGTACCCTACTTAACAAGCTCGATTCACTCACCACAAGTCATTGCATGACAAGATAAGCATAGAATCATCAATAAGACATGTTTGTGAAAGAAACCAAGTCAAGAACAAGTCCATAGCATGCAAGGATCAACTATAGCAAGCTTGGCCAAATTGAATAACACGTAAACAATCTGCCAGGAAACATTTTGAAGCAAAAGTAGAGCACGAAAATGACATGCTAGGCTACTCCATAATTGCAACCAAGGGCATGAATGGATAGAGCATAACCACATGTTCAAAACACCCTTACTGAAGTATCTCAAAATATGCATGGATCTCTCTGTAGCATCAAGTTTACATGGCATCAAAATAACAGCAGAACAGGGACTAAAATCAGCAACATCATGATGCCTAGTTTGCATGCTTGTGCTAGTTACCACATTGATCACAAAAATACATGGTAAGCACCTCTGTAAAGAAGACATGGCATAGTTCAAAACACATGTAGACATCAACCTCATAGGATGCACATATCAATCATGGCAAAAATGACAAAAGAGCTCGTTCTGTTAACAGACAGCAGACAACATCATGAAGCACTCTTACAACGATGATTATGGTATCAAGATGACCTCAAATGAATATGATGCAATGGAATGAAATGATGTACTCGGCGAGACGAACAATTTGACATATTACACGCACGAAACGGAGCTACGGATTCAGAGATACAACATGATGAACATGGCATGAAAATTACTGGAATCTGGGGACTTGGGCAAATATCAGAGGGGGGAAAGTCAACCTCATGCTTAGATCTGGATCCATGGCACGGAACCCGAGCTTCGCCGGAATGTGGCCGGAGGAGAAGGGGCCGGCAGGGTTGAGGAGAGGGCCGGCCGGAGGCGGGGCGCGGTCGCCGGAGGGAGCTGCGGGAGGAGGCTAGGAGGAGCAGGCGGCGCCGGCCGGGCGCGGTCACGGGGACGGGCGGCACCCGAGAGGAGGCGGCGGGCGGCGGCGAAGGCGGTGGCAGGGCGCCGGGGCAGCGCGGAGGCGGCGGCGCTAGGCGTGGGCGCGCAGGGCCGGGAGGCTCGCGCCTCGGGGCGCCGGCGGCGGAGGCCGGGCGGCGAAGGTGTCGACGGCGATGGACGGCGGCGCGGGAGGCGCGGAGGCGCGGCGGAGCGAGGCCTCCGGCGCGGGGCGGCGGAGCTGC
>NC_041381.1:118448230-118554573 GCF_002162155.2 Triticum dicoccoides
GAGAGGCCACGTGGCATGAACGGATTGGCGCGGGGCGCGGGCGGACGTGTCCGGCCGTCGGGCGGACATGTCCGGCGGCGCGGAGGGAGATTTGCTAGGGTTTGCACCGCGAATTCGGGGGAGGGGGCATATTTATAGGTAGAGGGAGCTAGGAGAGTCCAAATAAGGAGCGGTTTTCGCACACACGATCGTGATCGAACGATCAAGAGCATGGAGGGGAGTTGGATGGGTTTTGGGCCACTTTGGAAGGGGTGTTGGGCTGCAAAGAGAGAGGGGCTTTACGATTACCCGGTTAACCGTTGGAGTATCAAACGACCTCCAAATGGCATGAAACTTGACAAGCGGTCTACCGGTGCTATACCAAGGCCACTTGGCAAGGCTCGGGCCATTCCGAGAAAGTTTAACACGCACTCACAACAGGAGACAAAAAGGGGAACGCCGGAGGGCATAGGAGTGCCGGATTGCAAAACGGACAACGGGGAAAAGGCTCGGATGCATGAGACGAACATGTATGCAAAATGAAATGCACATGATGACATGGCAATATGCAACACACAAGCAAATGACATGGCAACGACGGCGAATAACTGGCAGACACCTGGCGCATCGAATCCGGGGCGTTACAAGGTTCCAGGTCGGCAGCCTGGGTTAGCAGGGTGGATGTCGTTTGAGTTTCTGTTTGTGTTTCATCCGTAGCCAGATGATGCTCTTATGTATTGTGATGTTGTATTCGTGTGGCATTGTATGCCTTTTGTATGTATCCCCATCTATTATGTAATGTTGATGTAATGATATCCACCTTGCAAAAGCGTTTCAATATGCGGGTCTATCCTTGGTGGGACCTTCGAGTTCCTTTTGGATAGGGTCGCATATTTGGCATGACAACATACTAGATTGCATGCACCGGTTTCTGATGAGATCCTACCTAGGAAAACCGTGCTATCTTCTACGGCAGATAATCCTGCGAAGGTTGGTATGGCCCGTACTACTCGGGATACACAGGTACACAAAGTTTGGATTCGAAAACAGAATATCTCCAGCCCATTGAACGTGGCCGCCTCCCATTGCTTGTCGATACGACTCCCTCCGCCTCGTCTAGTCAATTCCACCTGCCAAAAACACTAATCATCAGCAGAGCCGTCTCCCTCGAGCACGCTACCCTTGTCACCTCCACCAAAAACCACCATCGACTCCCTGCCACCGGGGGTTCCAGCGCCTTCTCTTCACCGACGCACTGCTGTGATGGCGAACTTTCTGGTGCGCCCGTTCGAGTTCGCTCCAGTTGGATCGACCTTTGACAGAGGTCCAGGCCACCGTGTTCAGCGCCAGATCATGGTGGTGGATGATCCTCCACTAAATCATGATAGGTACGCAATAGTCTCTGTTGACCCCCCTATCCCAGATCACCTGAAGGAGTATTGGCTTGCTGAGGTCTGCCGCATCATTGTTGGTGATTTGGAGTATGAGCTTCTTGATGATTTCATCTACCCGCTTGGGATTGGGTGTGTGGTTTTCGCGGATATGGAGAGCAGAGATGCTGCGATTAGAGAGGGGCCGCATGCTCTTACTGAAGATTCCACATTCTCTTTGGTTCCCCATGATGAGGGGCTTAATATGCGCATGCCTGCTTTTGAATATGAAGTTTGAATAATATTTCTTGCTTTCCCCATGGATTACCAGACAGAGCATTACATCCATAAAGCTGTTTCTAACTTTGGCAAGTTGCTGGTCTGGCCGCGCCCTGGGCAGAACAAAGCTCGTGTTCTTGTCAAGTGCCATATCAAAGATGTCGCTGAAGTGCCACATAGCCTGTTAGTCACTCGTGTTGGTATGCTACTGGGCCTAGATCGTTCATGGTCTGTTCCTGTATATGTACTCAATGGAAGAAATACAATCCCGGGTCTGGTTGGCACAGAAGAAGCTCCTCCCCTTCTTAATGCCTCACCGCATCCGTACCAACTCCCGTACTACAGGCTCATGCAGCAGGCCAGGACTGATGAGATGGCTGCACAGGATGCGTTGAATGAGGCTGCTTGGAACCCACCGGCCCAGAAACCTGAGCATCTTCAGGAGAATGGGTGGCGTGCCTGGCCTGTCATTCCCCCGCCATACCACGGTTTCAGCTTCAGAAACTTTTTCCAGTACAATGGACCATCTCCGATGGATGGGGTGGACCCTGAGCACAATATCCAGGACACGCTGTCTGATGTTTGGGTTTCGGATGAGGAAATTAAGCAGGTGCAGGCACTGGCAAACAATTTTGCTTGTGGCGACCCTTTGGCGTGCACCGCTTTCTTTAGAGCTGGTGGCTGTGCAGTTAACGTGTTGATTGCTCTTGACCATGAGTTTCTCTGCTAGTTTGGTGGCATGCTCAAACGCATCTACACTCGGGCTCTTCCTGGTTTGCAGTCTGACTCAGTGATGCTCCCTCTTAACCCTTTCAGACTGATTCAGAAGGCCTTGGACTCAGTCTTTGCTGTGTGGATCTCTATGCTGTCGCCTGAACCGGATTTTCCATCCGTGTACTTTGGTGCTAACTTTCAGTTGGGTGCTTGCATCATTCCTTAAAATCTAGTGCAGGAGATAGCATCTGAGAAGGCTGACATGTCTGATGTGGAGTGGATTATGGCTGATCGATCTCCAGGGCTTAAGGCCATCACTGCGGATCTGCTTGCTGACACGGATCATCTGGCTTTGGATATCCCCACTTGTGGTATGGCCCTTCAAGCGCTTGCCTCGTCTTCCCTCTTTGTGGTCACCAACTCGCGCAAGGCTAATGTGCCGCTAGAAACCACTGCTGTCAGGAGGAGCACCAGATCAAATAAGTACGATGGCTTCAAGGTTAACCAGACTTCAGACATAAAGCAAGCTAAATCAAAAGTGAGAGCTCGCGCTGTGCCCTCTATTCTGGCAGTTTCTACTGCTGCTGCTGCTGTTCAGGTCGCTTCTCCTACGACCCCACCTCCTACTTCAATTGAACAAATTCAACTAGTGGGTAGGTGCTGTGGAATTGCTCCTGATGATCTTACGGTGGAGAAACTGCTTGATGGACAGCAGTTGGCGCCTTCTTCTGAAGACTGAGTTCCCCCTGTCGCCATGAATAAATCCTGGAATGTGTTGTCTTGGAATGTCACAGGAACTAACTCTAACAGTAAACTTTTGGCTCTTCGTAATGCGATAGACTCTAGTGGTTGTTCGGTGTTATGCATTCAAGAAACTAAGCGTGAATCTTTTGATCTTGCTTTTATTAAAACTTCCTATCCTAAGAGATTTGATAAGTTTGTGTTTGCCCCCTTGGTGGGTGCTTCGGGTGGTATCCTCATAGTTTGGAATAGCTCCCTCTTTTTGGGCTCACCTTGGTTGATTGAGTCTTATGCTGTGGGTGTCTCTTTTATTTCCACCCAATCGAATGAGGCCTGGAATTTGGTTAATGTTTATGGCCCTTGTTCTGGTCAGCGCCGGGTGGATTTCAGCTCGTGGTTATTTGATCTCAACATACCTAGTAATGAGAATTGGTTGATTCTGGGGGACTTTAATTTCATTCGCTCACTGACTAATAGAAATAAACCGGGTGGAGATGCTGCTGATATGCTCTTGTTTAATGAATTTATCCGTGCACAATCACTTATGGAGCTGCCTGTTAAGGGATGATCATTCACTTGGAGTAACATGCAAGATGATCCCTTGCTTGAGCAGCTCGACTGGTTCTTCTCTTCGTCAAATTAGACCACTGTTTTCCCTAACACGTTGGTCTTGCCACTTGGTAAACCAGTCTCTGATCACGTACCATGTGTTGTAGCCATTGAGTCAAAAATCCCCAAATCCAAGTTGTTTTGGTTTGAAAACTACTGGGTCCAGCATGAGGGTTTCTCTGATGTGGTAGCATGTTCCTGGTCCAAACCCTGTCATGCTCCAAATGCTGCTGCACTCATATGCAGAAAATTGAAAAACCTCCGTTATGAGCTTAAGAGATGGAGTCGTGGCATCTCCAAACTCAGAATCATGATCCAGAACAGCAATGAAGCTCTTGTGCATCTGGACAGTATCGAGTATAAAAGAGTTCTTTTCATACAGGAATTTTTTTTCAGATGCATACTGAAATTACATCTTAACAGGTTGCTGAAGTATCAGAATGAATATTGGAGGAAACGGTGCACGCAAGATATTTTAGGTTCGCTGATGAAAATACCAAACTTTTTCAATCCCTGGCAACTGAGAGGTTTAGGCATAATTCTATCGCTAACCTGCGGGATGGCGACGTCGTGGTCAGTGACCACGTTGGCAAAGAAGGAATTTTGTAAAAAACTTACAAGGAACGACTGGGATCTCCCAAGCCTACTACCATGCATTTTGATCTCCCCCGGATAATCAGACGAATCCCTGGGCTGGAAGTGCTTTCCGAGCCTTTCTCTACGGCGGAGATTGACGTAGTAGTGAAAGAAATGCCCATTGACCGTGCCCCGGGCCCTGATGGTTTTAATGGCTGTTTCCTCAAGAGCTGCTGGCCGATCATTAAAGAGGATTTTTACAAAATGTGTGAGGATTTCCATGATGGCAACCTGGATATTGGAAGCATCAGTGATGGGTTTATTACCTTGATTCCAAAATCTTCTTCTCCTGAAACTGCCAACGACTATAGACCTATAACATTGCTGAACTGTTGTCTAAAAATCATCACCAAGATCCTGGCTAACCGTTTGCAGAAAGTCATTCTGACAATCATCCACAGAAACCAGTATGGCTTCATTAAGGGGAGAACTATACAAGACTGCCTTGCTTGGTCGTTTGAGTACATTCACCAGTGTCAGCGATCGTCACGTGAGATAATGTTGCTCAAACTGGACTTTGCCAAAGCTTTTGATACCATTGAACATGCCCCGATGATGGAGATAATGAAACATATGGGTTTTGATGATAAGTGGCTAGGGTGGATGAACTCTATTTTTGGCTCTGGTGTGTCCTCTATCTTGCTCAATGGGGTCCCGGGTAGAAAGTTCCAATGCAAATGCGGGGTGCGCCAGGGCGACCCCCTTTCTCCTCTGATTTTTGTTCTCGCTGCAGACCTTCTCCAGGCTGCGGTCAATGATGCTTTTGCCCGAGGTTTGCTCGATCTACCCATCCCTTGCAGTCGGGACGGTGACTATCCGGTGGTGCAGTACGCAGATGACACCATCCTAGTGATGCCGGCTTGCCCTGTCCAAGCTACCCGTATGAAATCTATCCTGGAAGATTATGCAGCTTCTGTGGGTCTGAAAATCAACTTTCATAAGTCCACGCTTATACCCATTAACATTGATCAGCTTCGAGCGGTTGAATTGGCTAACATATTCAGATGCTCTGTTGGATCTATGCCTTTCACTTACCTTGGCCTCCCCATGGGCACGACAAGGCTGACGCTACTCGATATCATGCTGTTGGTGCACGGGGTGGAAAGGAAAATGTCAACGGCTCTTGCATTGATGTCTTCGGGGGCCAAGTTAACCCTGGTCAACTCTGTTGTCACTTCCATGCTGATTTTTGCCATGTGCATGATCAAACTGCACCCCAAGGTTGTTGAACACCTCGATAAGTTGCGCAGGTACTGCCTTTGGGCGAAAAATTCTGAGGATGGCGTCAAAAACAATTCCCTCGCTGCTTGGGAGTTGGTCTGTAGACCCAAAAGCAAAGGGGGGCTCGGTGTCATTGATATCAAGACCTAGAACGCGACCCTCCTTCTAAAACACTTATTTAAATTTTATAATCACCATGATGTTCCCTGGGTGACCTTGATCTGGGACACGTATTACTCTGATAGGGTTCCGCATGCTGTGGATCAGTTGGGTTCTTTCTGGTGGCGGGATGTGATGCAGTTCAGTGATGTATTCCGCGGGATCACCAAGGTTGTTCTGGGCAATGGATCCTCATCCCTGTTCTGGAAGGATGCATGGTTCGATGATTGTGACACCCCTCTTATGGAGCTCTACCCCAGAGCCTTCTCTTTTTGCCTGAATGAAGATGAACCAGTGGCTAATATTCTGACTGCCTCTGACCCCAGCTTGATCTTCCACCTACCTCTCTCACCGCAAGCCAGACAGGAAATCAGAGATATTCAGCAGGGATCCATGCATGTTGTGCTTGACAGGGCTTGCAATGACTCTTGGGTTTGCAACCTTGGCGGATCTTTCTCCTCCAAGAGATACTATGATCACTGTTTCAGGAACACGGTTGCTGACAAGGCTTTTGGGTGGTTGTGGAAGGCCAAGAGTCCAATCAAATTCAAAATGTTTGGCTGGCTGTTGATGGTTGATCGACTGAACACCAGAAATATGCTGAAACATCTTCATTATAACGTGGCTGGGAACATATACACGTGCATGCTCTGCCTAAGCCCCCCTGAGGAAACTGTCGAGCATCTATTCTTCAGTTGCCCGTTCAGCCAACATTGTTGGGGCAAAGTTGGCATACTTTGGCCAAGCTCTGGTAATAGACTAACCCTGATACATGCTGGCAAAGAGGGTTGGCGCCGGCCGTTGTTCATGGACATTTTCCTGCTGGCGGCTTGGAGTTTATGGAAGGAGAGAAACAACCTTTATTTCAGGGGGATCCCACATTCCTTTCATTCTTGGCTAGCTAGGTTTAAAGAGCTCTTGGCTTTATTAGCTCACAATTGCAAGGAGACCCTGCGTCCCTCCCTGGAAAACTACATACAAAGTTTGTAGCTACTGCCTTGATAGTATCCTGAAACACATCCCATCTTGTAACAATGCTGTAATTGGTCCCTTGTGAGTAATACAAAAGTCAGTGGGAGCCTCTCCCACTGTCGTGCAGTTTCAAAAAAAAACTAACATGATTACATGGTAAATATCATCCAACCCATCACCGTCCAGTAAGCCTACGATGGGATTACTCATGCACGGCGGTGAGCATCATGAAATTGGTGATGGAGGATGGTCGATGATGACGATGGCGCCGGATTCCCCTCTCCGGAGCCCTGAACGGACTCCAGATCAGCCCTCCCGAGGAAGATTAGGGCTTGGCGGCAGCTCCGTATCGTAAAGCGCAATGATCTCTGATTTTTCTCTCCCCGCAACTGAATATATGGAGTTGGGGTTGAGGTTGGTGGAGTTCCAGGGGGCCCACGAGGCAGGGGCGCACTGGGGAGGGGGGGGGGCGCCCTGCACCCTCGTGGACAGGGTGTGGGCCCCCTTACACTGGTTCTTTTGCTGATATTTTTTATTAATTCCAAAACGTGTCTCCATGGATTTTCAGGTCATTTCGAGGACTTTTATTTCTGCACAAAAATAACACCATGGCAGTTCTGTTGAAAACAACGTCAGTCCAGGTTAGTTCCATTCAAATCATGCAATTTAGAGACCAAAACAAGGGCAAAAGTGTTTGGAAAAGTAGATATGTTGGAGACGTATCAACTCCCCCAAGCTTAAACCTTTGCTTGTCCTCAAGCAATTTAGTTGACATACTAAAAATGATAAAGAAAAACTTTTACAAAACTCTGTTTGATCTTGTTGTTGCAAATATGTAAATCCAAGATTCAAGTTCTCAACAAAGATTATGAACTAACCATATTGAAAATAACATTTAGGTCTCACATTTACTCATATAATGGCATAATCAACTAGCGAGCAATAATAATAAATCTCGGATGACAACACTTTCTCAAAACAATCATAATATGATATAACAAGATGGTATCTCGCTAACCCTTTCTGAGACCGCAAACATAAATGCAGAGCACCCCTGAAGATCAAGGGCCGACTAAACATTGTAATTCATGGTAAAAGAGATCCAATCATAGTCATACTCAATGCAAATTAATAGCAATGCATGCAAATGACAGCGGTGCTCTCCAACTGGTGCTTTTTAATAAGAGGTTGATGACTCAACATACAAGTAAATAGATAGGCCCTTCACAGAGGGAAGCAGGGATTTGTAGAGGTGCCAAAGCTCAAGTTTTAAAATAGAGATAAATAATATTTTGAGTGGCATACTTTCATTGTCAACATAACAACCAAGAGATCTCGATATCTTCCATGCTACATACATTATAGGCGGTTCCCAAACAGAATGGTAAAGTTTATACTCCCCCACCACCAACGAGCATCAATCCATGGCTGGCTCGAAACAACAGGTGCCGTCCAGCTAACAACAATCCTGGGGGAGTTTTGTTTGCAATTATTTTGATTTCATTTGAGCATGGGACTGGGTATCCCGGTTACCGGCCATTTTCTCGTGAATGATGAGCGGAGTCTACTCGTGAGAATAACCCACCTATCATGGAAGATATAGACAACCCTAGTTGATACATGAGCTATTCGAGCATACAAAACATAATTTCATTTGAAGGTTTGGAGTTTGGCACATACAAATTTACTTGGAACGGCAGGTAAATACCGCATATAGGAAGGTATGGTGGACTCATATGGAATAACTTTGGGGTTTATGGAAGTGGATGTACAAGCAATACTCATGCTTAGTACAAGTGAAGGCTAGAAAGAGACTGGGAAGCGACCAACTAGAGAGCGACAACAGTCATGAACATGCATTAAGATTAACCAACAATGAGTGCAAGCATGAGTAGGATATAAATTACCATGAACATAAATATCGTGAAGGCTATGTTGATTTTGTTTCAACTACATGCATGAACATGTGCCAAGTCAAGCCACTCGAATCATTCAAGGGAGGATACCACCCTATCATACCACATCACAACCATTTTAATAGAATGTTGATAACCCACAAGTATAGGGGATCCCAACAGTTTTTGAGGGTAGAGTATTCAACCCAAATTTATTGATTTGACACAAAGGGAGCCAAAGAATATTCTCAAGTATTAGCAGCTGAGTTGTCAATTCAACCACACCTGAAAGACTTAATATCTGTAGCAAAGTATTTAGTAGCAAAGTAGTATGGAAGTAACGGTAACAGTGGCAAAAGTAATAATAGCAGTTTTGTAGCGATCGTAATAGTGGCAACGGAGAAGTAACTTAGCAAATCTCAATATGTGAAAAGCTCATAGGCAATGGATCAATGATGGATAATTATGTCGGATGCAATTCATCATGCAACAATTATAACATAGGGTGACACAGAACTAGCTCCAGTTCATCAATGTAATGTAGGCATGTATTCCGAATATAGTCATACGTGCTTATGGAAAAGAACTTGCATGACATCTTTTGTCCTACCCTCCCGTGGCAGCGGGGTCCTATTGGAAACTAAGGGATATTAAGGCCTCCTTTTAATAGAGTACTGGACCAAAGCATTAGCACTTGGTGAATAGATGAACTCCTCAAACTATGGTCATCACTGGGAGTGGTCTCGATTATTGTCACTTCGGGGTTGCCGAATCATAACACAAAATAGGTGACTATTGACTTGCAAGATAGGATCAAGAACTCACATATATTCATTAAAACATAATAGGTTAAGATCTGAAATCATGGCACTCGGGCCCTAGTGACAAGCATTAAGCATGGCAAAGTCATAGCAACATCAATCTTAGAACATAATGGATACTAGGGATCAAACCCTAACAAAACTAACTCAATTACATGGTAAATCTCATCCAACCCATCACTGTCCAGCAAGCCTATGATGGGATTACTCACACATGGCGGTGACCTTCATGAAATTGGTGATGGAGGATGGTTGATGATGACGATGGCAACAGATTCCCCTCTCCAGAGCCTCGAATGGACTCCAGATCATCCCTCCCGAGGAAGATTAGGGCTTGGCGGCATCTCCGTATTGTAAAACGCGATGAATCCTTCTCCCTGATTTTTTCTCCCTGAAAGTGAATATATGGAGTTGTAGTTGAGGTCGGTGCAGTCCCAGGGGGCCCACAAGGCAGGGGGGCGCGCCTCCGGGGGGGGGGGCGTGATACGTCTCCAACGTATCTATATTTTTTGATTGCTCCATGCTACTTTATCTACTATTTTGGACTAACCTATTAATCGGAGGCCCAGCCCAGAATTGCTGTTTTTTTTGCCTATTTCAGTATTTCGAAGAAACAGAATATCAAACGGAGTCCAAACGGAATAAAACCTTCGCGAACGTGATTTTCTCACCGAACGTGATCCAGGAGACTTGGACCCTACTCCAAGGAATAACCGAGGAGGTCATGAGGGTGGGGGCCCCCTGGGTGCGCCCCCTGCCTCGTGGGCCCCCTGTTGCTCCACCAACGTACTCCTTGCTCCTACATATACCTACGTACCCCCGTCAAATCAGAGACGGAGCCAGAAACCTAATTCCACCACCGGAACCTTCTGTATCCGCGAGATCCCATCTTGGGGCCTGTTCCGGAGCTCCGCCGGAGAGGGCATCTACCACGGAGGGCTTCTACATCAACACCATAGCCTCTCCGATGAAGTGTGAGTAGTTTACTTCAGACCTTCGGGTCCATAGCTAGTAGCTAGATGGCTTCTTCTCTCTTTTTGGATCTCAATACAATGTTCTCCCCCTCTCTTGTCGAGATCTATTCGATGTAATCTTCTTTTTGCGGTGTGTTTGTTGAGACCGATGAATTGTGGGTTTATGATCCAGCTTATCTATGAATAATATTTGATTCTTCTCTGAATTCTTTTATGTATGATTGAGTTATCTTTTCAAGTCTCTTCGAATTATCGGTTTGGTTTGGCCAACTAGATTGGTAGTTCTTGCAATGGGAGAAGTGTTTAGCTTTGGGTTCAATCTTGCAGTGTCCTTAACCAGTGACAGAAAGGGTTGCAAGGCATGTATTGTATTGTTGCCATCGAGGATAACAAGATGGGGTTTTTATCATATTGCATGAATTTATCCCTCTACATCATGTCATCTTGCTTAAGGCGTTACTCTATTTTTAACTTAATACTCTAGATGCATGCTGGATAGCGGTCGATGAGTGGAGTAATAGTAGTAGATGCAGAATCGTTTCGATCTACTTGTCTTGGACGTGATGCCTATATACATGATCATACCTAGATAATCTCATAATTATTCGCTTTTCTATCAATTGCTCAACAGTAATTTGTTCACGCACCGTAGAATACTTATGCTCTTGAGAGAAGCCACTAGTGAAACCTATGGCCCCCGGGTCTATTCTCATCATATCAATCTCCATTACTTCATTACTTGCTTTGTTTTTACTTTGCCTTTTACTTTTCACTTTGCATCTCTATATCAAAAATACCAAAAATATTATTTATCATCTCCATCAGATCTCACCCTCATAAGTGACCGTGAAGGGATTGAAAACCCCTAATCATGTTGGTTGTGAGTAGCTATCGTTTTGTGTAGGTACGAGGGACTCGTGCGTGACCTCCTACTGGATTGATACCTTGGTTCTCAAAAACTGAGGGAAATACTGACGCTAGTTTACTGCATCATCCTCTCCTCTTCGGGGAAATCCAACGCAGTGCTCAAGAGGTAGCAAGAAGAATTTCTGGCGCCGTTGCTGGGGAGTTTGCGCAAAAGTCAACCATACCAAGTACCCATCACAATCCCTATCTCTCGCATTACATTATTTGCCTCTCGTTTTCCTCTCCCCCACTTCACCCTTGCCGTTTTATTCGCCCTCTCTTTCCCAATCTCCTCATCTCTTTCCCGTTTGCCTTTTCCCGTTGCCTTTTTGTTTGCTCATGTGTTAGCTTGCTTGCTTGTCGTCATGACTAGTCTCCTATCTTCTCCGCTATCTCCCGAGAATGAAGTATTAAATTTTAAACAAAGGGAGGGAGAAAATCTAAAAGACGCTTGGTATAGAATTTGCAATGCTCAATATAGATCTACCAGGAAGCAATCTACTTCTGTTCTTCTTTGTAATTTTTATGTAGGTGCTAATCCTTGGTTTAGATATATCCTTGATACCATTACCGGAGGGAATTTCTTGGGTAGCCATACTTTTGATTCTTACAATGCTTTAATAGATTTATTTGGCTCACCACCTCCGTTGATTAATGGAACTATGTTAACTTTGGAGCATGTTATGCAAAGACTTGAAATTATCGATAATAAAGTTGCTACCATTGAATCAATTGAAACTATTGATAACAAGATCCACAATCAAATTACCCAATATGGATCTAAGGTAGGAACGACTTTGAAAAATATTAAAGAAAAAGAACCCATAGTTAACGAGAGAATAAATCTAGATTCCACAAGAATAGATAAACTAGAGGGTATCATTACCAACTTGGGAACCACTTTTTCTTCCATTCAAAACACTCCAAGTTCGTCCACTAAAAAACCTAAGCTTATTTATGTTCCTAAGAGTAAGGATGAATCATCTAGTAAGGAAATTGCGGATCTTAAATCTATAAGTGTTCATCCGAATCTTTTTGCCATCATTAAGGAACCCTTTGCTATGAAAGAATCTTTAGATCTTACGCCTAAGAGTTTGATGATTACTAGAAAGAAAGAAATTTCTAAAAAGATAGATGCCTCATTGAAGAATTGCCTACCAAAGATGGCAAAACTTAGATCTATCCTTGCTTTTATGCCTAACTAAGGGCGTTAAACGATAGCGCTTGTTGGGATGCAACCCAATTTTATTTTGTCTTTTTTGTTTTTGCTTCTGTTTAGGAATAAATAATCCATCTACTTTCTGTTTAGATGTGGTTTTATGTTTTAATTAGTGTTTTTGCAAAGTAGAACCTATAGGATAAGCTATGATGATAGTTGATTTGATTCTGCTGAAAAACAGAAACTTTGCACTCACGAGAAAAAAATCAATAAATCACACAAACGTGATTTTGCATTGATTATTTTTGCTGCTGATCAATAAACAAATTGTCCAGTACTTCCTATTTTGGTAGAATGTTTAGAGTTCCAGAAGTTTGCGTTAGTTACAGATTGCTACAGACTATTTTGTTTTTGACAGATTCTGTTTTTCGTGTGTTGTTTGCTTATTTCAATGCATCTATGGCTAATAAATTAGTTTATAAACCATAAGGAAGTTGGAATACAGTAGGTTTAACACCAATATAAATAAAGAATGAGTTCATTACAGTACCTTAAAGTAGTCTTTTGTTTTCTTTCACTAACGGAGCTCACGAGATTTCTATTGAGTTTTGTGTTGTGAAGTTTTCAAGTTTTGGGTGAATTCTTTTGATGGATTATGGAACAAAGAGTGGCAAGAGCCTAAGCTTGGGGATGCCCATGGCACCCCCAAGATAATCCAAGGACACCAAAAAGTCAAAGCTTGGGGATGCCCTGGAAGGCATCCCCTCTTTCGTCCACTCCCATCGGTAATTTACTTGGAGCTATATTTTTATTCACCACATGTCATGTGTTTTGCTTGGAGTGTCTTGTATTATTTGCATCTTTGCTTGTTAGTTTACCACAATCATCCTTGCTGTACACACCTTTTGAGAGAGCCATACATGATTTAGAATTTGCTAGAATACTCTATGTGCTTCACTTATATCTTTTGAGCTTGATAGTTTTGCTCATAGTGCTTCACTTAAACCTTTTTGAGCGTAATAATTTTTGCTCTAGTGCTTCACTTAGATCTTTTAGAGCACGGTGGTGGATTTGTTTTAAAGAAACTATTGATCTCTCATGCTTCACTTAGATTATTTTGAGAGTTGTTAATAGCATGGTAATTTGCTTAAAGTTAATATACTTGGTATTCAAGATATGTGAAACTTTTCTTTTGAGTGCGTTGAATACTAAGATAAGTTTGATGCTTGATAATTGTTTTGAGATATGGAGGTGATAATATCAAAGCAATGCTAGTTGGGGTGATTATGAATTTAAGAATGCTTGTGTTGAAGTTTGTGATTCCCGTATCATGCACGTATGGTGAACCGCTTTGTGATGAAGTCGGAGCACAATTTTATTTATTGATTGTCTTCCTTATGAGTGGCAGTCGGGGACGAGCAATGGTCTTTTCCTACCAATCTATCCCCCTAGGAGTATGCGTTTAGTGCTTTGGTTTTTGATGACTTCTAAATTTTTGCAATAAGTGCATGAGTTCTTTTGATTAATGTTGAGTCCATGGATTATATGCACTCTCACCCTTCCACCATTGCTAGCCTCTCTAATACCGCACACTTTTCGCCGTATCATACACCCACCATATACCTTCCTCAAAACAGCCACCATACCTACCTATCATGGCATTTCCATAGCCATTCCGAGATATTGCCATGCAACTTTCCACCGTTCCGTTCATATGACACACATTACTTTTGTCATATTGCTTTTTGCATGAACATGTAGTTGACATTATATTTGTGGCAAAACCACCGTTCATAATTCTTTCATACATGTCACTCTTGATTCATTGAATATCCTGGTACACCGCCAGAGGCATTCATATAGAGTCATATTTTGTTCTAAGTATCGAGTTGTAAGAAAAATAAAAGTGTGATGATCCTCATTATTAGAGCATTGTCCCAGTGAGGAAAGGATGATGGAGACTATGATTCCCCCATATGTCGGGATGAGACTCCGGACTTTATGAAAAATAAAAGAGGCCAAAGAAGCCCAAATAAAAAAGAGGCCAAAGAAGCCCACCAAAAAAATGAGAGAAAAAGAGAGAAGGGACAATGCTACTATCCTTTTTCCACACTTGTGCTTCAAAGTAGCACCATGATCTTCATGATAGAGAGTCTCATATGTTGTCACTTTCATATACTAGTGGGAAATTTTCATTATAGAATTTGGCTTGTATATTCCAGTGATGGGCTTCCTCAAAAGTGCCCTAGGTCTTCATGAGCAAGCAAGTTGGATGCACACCCACTTAGTTTCTTTTGTTGAGCTTTCATATACTTATAGCTCTAGTGCATCCGTTGCATGGCAATCCCTACTCACTGACATTGATATCTATTAGTGGGCATCTCCATAGCCCGTTGATACACCTAGTTGATGTGAGACTATCTTCTCCTTTTTGTCTTCTCCACAACCACCATTCTATTCTGCCTATAGTGCTATGTCCATGGCTCACGCTCATGTATTGCGTGAAAGTTGAAAAAGTTTGAGATTACTAAAGTATGAAACAATTGCTTGGCTAGTCATCGGGGTTGTGCATGATTAAATACTTTGTGTGATGAAGATAGATCTTAGCCAGACTATATGATTTTGTAGGGATAACTTTCTTTAACCATGCTATTTTGAGAAGACATGATTGCTTTCATTTGTATGCTTGAAGTATTACTACTTTTATGTTAATATGAACTTTTGTCTTGAATCCTTCGGATCTGAATATTCATGCCACAATTAAGAAGATTTACATTGAAATTATGCCAAAGTATCACTCCGCATCAAAAATTCTTTTTTATCATTTACCTACTCGAGGACGAGCATGAATTAAGCTTGGGGATGCTTGATACGTCTCCAACGTATCTATAATTTTTGATTGCTCCATGCTACTTTATCTACTGTTTTGGACTATACTGGGCTTTATTTTCCACTTTTATGTTATTTTTGGGACTAACCTATTAACCGGAGGCCCAACCCAGAATTGCTGTTTTTTGCCTATTTCAGTATTTCGAAGAAACAGAATATCAAACGGAGTCCAAACGGAATAAAACCTTCGGGAACGTGATTTTCTCACCGAATGTGATCCAGGAGACTTAGACCCTGCTCCAAGGAATAACCGAGGAGGTCACGAGGGTGGGGGGTGTTGGGGAACGTAGTAATTTCAAAAAATTTCCTACGTACATGCAAGATCATGGTGATGGCATAGCAACGAGAGGGGAGAGTGTTGTCCACGTACCCTCGTAGACCGTAAGCGGAAGCGTTATGACAATGCGGTTGATGTAGTCGTACGTCTTCACGATCCGACCGATCCAAGTACCGAACGTATGGCACCTCCGAGTTCAGCACACGTTCAGCTCGATGACGATCCCCGGGCTCCGATCCAGCAAAGCTTCGGGTATGAGTTCCGTCAGCACGACGGCGTGGTGACGATGATGATGCTCTACCGGCGCAGGGCTTCGCCTAAACTCCGCGACGATATGACCGAGGTGGAATATGGTGGAGGGGGGAACCGCACACGGCTAAGGAACGATCCGTAGATCAACTTGTGTGTCATGGGGTGCCCTTCTGCCCCCGTATATAAGGGAGCAAGGGGGGGGAGGAGGCCGGCCCTAGGAGGGGACGCGCCAAGTGTGGAGTCCTACTAGGACTCCCTAGTCCTAGTAGGATTCCACCTCCCTTGTTGGAGTAGGAGAAGGGGAAAGAGGGGGAGAGGAAGAAGGAAAGGGGGGCTGCGCCCCTTGTCCAATTCGGACCAGAGGGGGGGCGCAGGCCTCCTTCCTTTTGGCCTCTCTCCTCTATTCCCGTATGGCCCAATAAGGCCCATATACTCCCCGGCGAATTCCCGTAACTCTTTGGTACTCCGAAAAATATCCGAATCACTCGGAACCTTTCCGAAGTCCGAATATAGTCGTCCAATATATCGATCTTTACGTCTCGATCATTTCGAGACTCCTCGTCATGTCACCGATCTCATCCGGGACTCCGAACTCCTTCGGTACATCAAAACTCATAAACTCATAATATAACTGTCATCGAAACATTAAGCGTGCGGACCCTACGGGTTCGAGAACTATGTAGACATGACCTAGAACTATTCTTGGTCAATAACCAATAGCGGAACCTGGATGCTCATATTGGCTCCTACATATTCTACGAAGATCTTTATCGGTCAAACCGCATAACAACATACGTTGTTCCCTTTGTCATCGGTATGTTACTTGCCCGAGATCCAATCGTCGGTATCCAATACCTAGTTCAATCTCGTTACCGGCAAGTCTCTTTTCTCGTTACATAATGCATCATCCCGCAACTAACTCATTAGTCACATTGCTTGCAAGGCTTATAGTGATGTGCATTACCGAGAGGGCCCTGACATACTTCTCCGACAATCGGAGTGACAAAACCTAATCTCGAAATACGCCAACCCAACATGTACCTTTGGAGACACCTGTAGTACTCCTTTATAATCACCCAGTTACGTTGTGACGTTTGGTAGCACCCAAAGTGTTCCTCCGGTAAACGGGAGTTGCATAATTTCATAGTTACAAGAACATGTATAAGTCATGAAGAAAGCAATAGCAACATACTAAATGATCAAGTGCTAGGCTAACGGAATGGGTCATGTCAATCACATTATTCTCCTAATGATGTGATCCCATTAATCAAATGACAACACATGTCTATGGTTAGGAAACATAACCATCTTTGATTAATGAGCTAGTCAAGTAGAGGCATACTAGTGACTATATGTTTGTCTATGTATTCACACATGTATCATGTTTCCGGTTAATACAATTCTAGCATGAATAATAAACATTTATCATGAAATAAGGAAATAAATAATAACTTTATTATTGCCTCTAGGGCATATTTCCTTCAGGGGGCGCCCCCTTGGGCGCGCCCCGTGCCTCATGGGCCACCTGTTGCTCCACCGACGTACTCCTTCCTCCTACATATACCTACGTACCCCCGTCAGATCAGAGACGGAGCCAAAAACCTAATTCCACCGTCGAAACCTTCTGTATCCGCGAGATCCCATCTTGGGGCCTGTTCCGGAGCTCCGCCGGAGAGGGCATCTACCACGGAGGGCTTCTACATCAACACCATAGCCTCTCCGATGAAGTGTGAGTAGTTTACTTTAGACCTTCAGGTCCATAGCTAGTAGCTAGATGGCTTCTTCTCTCTTTTTGGATCTCAATACAATATTCTCCCCCCTCTCTTGTGGAGATCTATTCGATGTAATCTTCTTTTTGTGGTGTGTTTGTTGAGAGCGATGAATTGTGGGTTTATGATCCAGCTTATCTATGAATAATATTTGATTCTTCTCTGAATTCTTTTATGTATGATTGAGTTATCTTTGCAAGTCTCTTCGAATTATCCGTTTGATTTGGCCAACTAGATTGGTAGTTCTTGCAATGGGAGAAGTGTTTAGCTTTGGGTTCAATCTTGCGGTGTCCTTACCCAGTGACAGAAAGGGTTGCAAGGCACATATTGTATTGTTGCCATCGAGGATAACAAGATGGTTTTTTTTATCATATTGCATGAATTTATCCCTCTACATCATGTCATCTTGCTTAAGGCGTTACTCTGTTTTTAACTTAATACTCTAGATGCATGCTGGATAGCGGTCGATGAGTGTCGGAGTATTGGGCCACGGGTAGGCTAACCCGAGTCCCAGGACCTTTCAAGACATCGGGGCAGGCCGCGCCCCTCAAGCCGAGTCCCAGGAGCGACTCCAAGACAAGCCGAGTCCCAGACGGTGACTCCGACATAAGCCGACTCCGAGCTGGCGACCTCCAGAGAGGCCGACTATGGAGAGTCGGCCCATGACTCCTCCCTCACCCCGAAGTATGATGTGGGGTACGGTCACGGCGTGGCCGCTCCCCCTGCTTACGAAGGGCCGGCATGGCTACAGTGAGCTGTATCACTGGAAGATCTCCGGTGAGGCGTGGCACTGTTGCCATGCCTGCCCTGACCTCAGCCACAGTGCGCCATGCACTATGCCCACGACGCGGGCCTGTACGGCCTGAAGACGGTGGGGCCGCCTGTCAGTGGGTGGGCCGAAGGCGGCCTGGGCGCCCCAAAGAAGGACCTGTGGGAGTCGGCCTCCCTGGAGTCGGCCGACTCCTCCCCAGGGCCCCACGAGCCATTAACCAGATAGGATGGGGAATGGCGACAGTGATCGCCCGATAGATGGCGGCACTGTTGTTACGACCCAATGACCGACCCTGCGTCATCAGGAGTGCCGCTACAGTATCAAGCCTGTCCGTGGGACCCGCCAGTCGGCGGGCCCCAGAAGCCGGCGGGGAAGACGGTGGCCTGAGAGACAGACGGCTGAGACCCGCGCCCAGCCAGATTACTATTGTACCCCCCGGGGGTAGGCCTATATAACCCCCCCCCCCGGGGGCACCCATGCAAAGGGTTCAGACCTAGATAGAGATAGACCAGATAGCACAGGGAGGAGAGAGCTAGCCTTGCCCTCTCCTGCCTCCTGAAACAGCTCCAGGAGCACCATTGTAGTCACTTTGCCTTAGTGATCATGCGGAGACCCCGCAGAGCAGCAGTAGGGGTGTTATCTCCTAGGAGAGCCCTAAATCTGGGTAAGTTCCGCCGGCGTGCATGTCTTCGCCTCATCCCGCTTCCAGGCACCGGCGACGTTCTACTCGCTCCCACCATGATAAGCCATCCTTTGGCATATGTCGTATCCAACCCCCGACATTTGGCGCCCACCATGGGGCGAGGTGCACCGTCGTCCGGAGATCTGCTCTGGACGGGAACCTTGTTCCTCCCCGGCGAGCACAGCCAGCCCGGCATGCCAGATGGCGTCTGTGCCGATGCGCTGCACGGCGTTGAGATCGCCTGTGCGGCCAGCTGCCTCGTCGATCTTATCGGCGAGGTTCGCCTCTCCGATGAGCCTGCGTCCGATGCAGGCACGAGTGTCCCCGAGAGCCTCCTCGCGGGCCTCCTCGACCAACTCCACGTCGCCGGCGAGCCTGCCGCAGACCTGGAGTCCATAGGATCCACCGACCCGATGCTGCTCGACTCCGACACCGCGTCGCTCGACGCGTTCCCCACCAACGTGGTGGTCTACGACGAGCCGCTCTCTTACGCGGGGAGTGGCGGAAGCACCGTCACTGAGGTCCTCGTCCTCGACCACGGCGAGCGCTCCGGCGAAGGAGCGCACGACCCGCTTGACGCGGCCCTGCGAGGCCTTGCAGCACCGATTCCGGAAGACGCCGACGCCGAGACGCTGGAGGCGCTCCGCCTTCAGCTCGTCAAGGGCGCAAAGAAGCTGGCAAGCATGAGGCGCTTGTCAGAAGCTTACCAACGCGAGATGGATCGCGCTGTAGGCGGCTCGCCGGCTCCAACCGGGCCTAACCGCCTAGGCGCGGTCCGACAGCGCGGCGCGGCAATCGCCAACCTCTTCGGGGCTGACCGCCCTGTGTATGCCACGCCCGCAGAGAATATCCGTGCCGCCCAGGCGGCGGCAGACAAGCTCGACAACTTCGAAGGCGAAGAGCGCCGCATAATGACGGAGCGAGTTCGGCAGCTCCTCGACGCGGCTGCCGTGCAGAATGATGCCGGCTGCCGCACCAAGGCGCCGCAGCACCAAAATGACGACCCACCGCCTCGCCGAGACCAAGGTGCGACGTCTCGGACACCGACTGGTGGGGCCCATGGGAAGAAGGACAAGGAGCCGGCTGTCAGCCACAGTCGGACTCACATCACCATGGAGCGCGACCAAGACGGCCGCCCCAAAGCGGTGGAACGGCGGGACGACTACCTACCTCCCCCTCCTCGCAGAGAAAGGCGAGTCTCCCTGCCGCCCGTGGAAAATCCGACCCTCATTGACCGCCTTGGCCGCCGAGAGGGAGTCGGAGAGAACGACGCCCGCCACCGGATCGACCGACTCCACCAATCCCTGGCACTGGAAGAAGAAGACGAGTTGGGTTCCCCCTGCTTTGGACCCCGCATCCGAGATGAGCCCTTCCCCAAAGGGTTCACGCTCCCCCGAGACATGCCCAAATATACCGGCACTATGAAGCCGGAGGATTGGCTGATCGACTACTCCACAGCCGTCAACATAGCGAACGGCAACAAGCGTGTTGCCGTAAGATACGTCCCGCTCATGCTCCAGGGCTCGGCCCGGACGTGGTTGAACAGTCTGAAGCCTCGCAGCATCAACAGCTGGGTCGACTTCACCGAGGCTTTCGTCTGCAACTTCACCAGCACGTACAAGCGAACTCCCAAGCCACGCCAACTCTCCTTGTGCGTGCAAGGCCCTGACGAGTCTACTCGCGACTACCTCACGCGCTGGGGTGAACTCCGGAACTCCTGCGAGGGCGTGCACGAGGTGCAGGCCATCGAGTACTTTACTGCCGGGTGCAGAGAAGGCACCCTCCTCAAGCACAAGCTCCTCTGCAACGAGCCGGAGACCCTCGATGAGCTGCTAATCACAGCGGACAATTACGCCACAGCCGACTCCTCCATGAAGTCAGAGATTCGGGTCAGCACAACTGGCAAAGTCGCCCCTCAGGCTCCAAGAACTCCGACTGGAGACACCAGTCGGCGGCAACAGCAGAATGACCAGAAGCGCAAAGCCCCGCAGCCGACTTCCAACAGTCGGCAAGTGGCAACAGCAGAAGACCAGCAGTTCGAGGGACCGCCTCCGGCGAAGCGACAGAAGGGCGGCAAGTCCAACTGGCTGCCGGCTTTCTCCTACGAGCAGACTCTAGATGGTCCCTGCAAGTTCCACAGCGGCGCGAAGCCGTCAAACCACACCACCAGGAAATGCCACTGGCTGACAAGAATCACCAAGGGGGACGGCCTGCTCCCTCCCCCTCCTCCTGGGCCGCCTCCTCCACAGCCGCCCCAGCAGCCGGCCGTCAGGCCAGTCGGCACGATACAAGACGAGTTCCCGGATGAGCACGGAGCCTATGTGGTGTTCACCAGTGTAGTGGATGACCGATGCAGCGGGCGCCAATAGCAGCAAGAAGTGAATGCGGTTGCGACAAGTACTCCAGAGTTCATGCATTGGTCCGAAAAGCCTATCAGTTGGAGCAGAGCTGATCACCCAGAGGTGATGCCGAGTCCAGGCTCCTACGCCTTGGTCTTAGGCGCCACATTCGCCACTGATAGGCGGGCCGCTCGCTTCTCGCGAGTACTAATAGACGGAGGCAGTAGTATCAACATCCTGTACAAGGATACAATGGAGAAATTAGGAATCAAGCGAAGACAGCTTCAGAGCAGCCGGACTGTATTCCACAGAATCTTCCCTGGCCTTTCCTGCTCACCAATCGGCAAGATCCTGATAGATGTCCTCTTCAGATACAAGGATCATTTCCGCCGAGAGCCAATTTGGTTTGAGGTGGTGGACCTTGAAAGCCCATATCATGCATTGCTTGGCCGACCCGCCTTGGCCAAGTTCATGGCGGCCCCCCACTACGCCTACCTCAAGATGAAGATGCCGAGTTCCAAGGGAATCCTAACCGTGTCCGGCGACTACAGGAAGTTGTCCGCTTGCGCGGCCGAAAGCAGTCGGCTGGCCGAGTCCTTGGTGATCGCGGCTGAGAAACGGCTTCTTGATCGGGTCGTGGCGATGGCCGGCAAGCAGCCCGAGTTATCGCCCGACCCCAAGGAGTCGGAAGCAGAAGGATCATTCAAGCCAGCCAAAGAAACAAAGAAGATACCGTTGGACCCGGAACACCCGGAGAGGTACGCTATCATGGGCACAGGCCTTGACAGCAAATAGGAAGGCGAGCTCGTCGGTTTCCTCCATGAGAATCGCGACATCTTCGCATGGTCCCCCAAGGACATGCCTGGTGTCCCGACGGAATTCGCCGATCACAAATTACACGTCCAATATGATACGAAGCCCGTCAGGCAGCCCTTGCGCCGCTTGTCAGAAGAAAAAAGAAGAGTTGTTGGAGAAGAAATAGCCCGGCTCCTGGCAGCCGGCTTCATCATGGAAGTGTTTTTTCCAGAGTGGCTGGCAAACCCAGTACTGGTGCTGAAGAAGAACAAGCAGTGGCGGATGTGCATTGATTACACGAGCCTCAACAAAGCTTGCCCCAAGGACCCATTTGCTCTGCCGAGAATCGATCAGGTGATAGACTCCACAGCCGGATGCGAGCTGTTGAGTTTCCTAGACGCATATTCAGGATATCACCAGATCAAGCTGAACCCGGCTGACAGACTGAAGACTGCCTTCATCACGCCGTTTGGAGCCTTCTGCTACCTGACCATGACGTTCGGCTTAAGAAACGCCGGCGCCACCTTTCAGCACTGCATGTAGAAGTGCCTCCTGAAGCAACTCGGCAGAAATGCCCACGTCTATGTGGATGATGTAGTGGTGAAGACGGAGAAGCGTGGAACCTTGCTGGAGGACCTCAAGGAAACATTCGAGAATCTGCGCCGATTCCAGATCAAGCTCAACCCAGAGAAGTGCGTTTTTGGAGTACCAGCCGGCCAACTCCTCGGTTTCCTGGTCTCCGAACGCGGCATAGAGTGCAATCCTGTGAAGATCAAGGCCATCGATAGGATGGAAGCACCTAGACGACTGTTAGATGTGCAAAAGTTCACCGGCTGTTTGGCATCCATGAGCCGATTCATCAGTCGGCTAGGCGAGAAGGCTCTCCCCTTGTATCAGCTCATGAAGAAGACGACCTTCTTTGAGTGGACTCCCAAGGCGGATGAGGCTTTTCTCCAACTAAAGAAGATGTTGACTACTCCCCCTGTGCTGGCGGCTCCGACTCCCAAAGAGCCCATGCTCCTATACATTGCCGCCACCAGCCGAGTAGTCAGCACAGTCATTGTAGTCGAGCGCAAGGAGGAAGGCAAGGCGCTGCCTGTCCAGAGACCGGTATATTACCTGGGCGAGGTATTGTCGGCCTCCAAGCAGAACTACCCCCATTACCAGAAGATGTGCTACGGCGTGCATTTTGCCGCCAAGAAATTGAAGCTTTACTTCCAGGAGCATCCAATCACTATGGTCTGCACAGCTCCACTGGCCAAGATCATCGGAAGCCGAGATGCTTCTGGCCGAGTGGCCAAATGGGCCATCAACCTGGCCCCCTACACCATCTACTACGAGCCCCGCACCGCCATCAAGTCGCAAGCACTGGCCGACTTCCTCGTCGACTGGGCCGAGACCCAGTATCTGCCGCCAGTGCCCGAATCCACCCATTGGCGGATGCACTTCGACGGCTCAAAGATGCGCACCGGCTTGGGAGCCGGCGTCGTCCTCACTTCCCCCAAGGGCGACAAGCTCAGATATGCGCTGCAGATCCACTTCGCCGCCTCCAACAACGTGGCCGAGTACGAGGCGCTCATCCACGGGCTCCGGCTTGCCAAAGAACTCGGCATTCGCCGGATCCTGTGTTATGGCGACTCTGACTTGGTGGTCCAGCAATCATCTGGCGATTGGACGCCAAGGACGCAAATATGGCGAGCTATCGTTTCCTCATCCAGCAACTCAGCTGATACTTCGAGGGGTGCGAGTTCCTCCACGTGCCAAGGAACGACAACGACCAAGCAGACGCCTTGGCACGAATCGGCTCCACCCGCCAGGCAATACCATCTGGTGTCGCCCTCCGGCGCCTCCTCAAGCCTTCTATCAAGCCATCACCAGAATCAGATTCAATCTTTGTGCCGACTCCGCCTGAGGAAGACGCATCCGACTCCAAGAAACACACAGTCGAAGTTGGCCCGGGGACTTCAGAACCCGGCCCAGGGACTGCAGTGGCAAGATCAAAGACTCTAGAGCTCAGCTCGGGGACTACTCCAGTCGGCCCCGGGACTTTGTCGAATCAGCAAGCGGCTGCGGACTCCAACCCACCGCCTCCCAGCCCGGCCGCCCTTGTCCAAGTTGCACTAGTGGTAGTTGAAGAAATAGCAGCACCTTCATGGGCCTAGCCCATCCTCAGGTTCTTAGTAAACAGAGAGCTGCCAACCGATGAAATCTTGGCTCGATAAGTGCAACGCCGAGCAACAGCCTACACCATAGTCAACAAAGAGCTGGTCAGGCGCATCGTTACCAGCGTCTTCCACTGCTGCGTCGAGGCAGAACAAGGCCAAGCAATCCTCAGAGACATCCATGAGGGCGAGTGCGGTCACCACGCGGCCTCCAGGGCACTCGTCGCCAAAGCCTTCCGGCACGGTTTCTTCTGGCCAACCGCCCTGGAAGAGGGCAAAGAGTTAGTCCAAAAGTGCAAGGGGTGCCAGATTTTCCGTTCCAAGCCACTTCAGCCAGCTTCCGCACTCAAGACTATCCCCATCGCCTGGCCCTTTGCAGTCTGGGGCCTGGACATGGTGGGACCATTCAAGACGGCACGAGGTGGCTTAACTCACCTACTTGTCGTAGTGGACAAGTTCACCAAGTGGGTGGAGGTGAAACCCATCAAGAAGTTGAATGGTCCAACTACAGTGACCTTCATCGCTGACATCACAACTCGGTACGGCATCCCACACAGCATCATCACCGACAATGGCACAAATTTCGCCAAAGGCGCCTTGGACCGTTTTTGCGCGACGCAGGGCATCCGACTGGACTTAGCGTCCATTGCCCATCCGCAGTCAAATGGCCAGGTGGAGCGAGCAAACGGCCTCATCTTATCCGGCATCAAGCCTCGACTCGTCGTACCGCTGGAGCGATCTGCCGGCTGTTGGCTTGAGGAGCTGCCAGCCGTCCTCTGGAGTCTGCGCACGACTCCAAACAAGTCAACCGGCTTCACACCCTTCTTCCTCGTCTATGGTGCCGAAGCCGTCATCACAACGGACATAGAGTTCGACTCCCCGTGAGTCACCATGTACACCAAGGAAGAAGCAGAAGAAGCACGTCAAGACAGCGTCGATCTGCTAGAAGAGGGCCGGCTGTTGGCACTCAGCCGGTCCAGCATCTACCTGCAGAGTCTGCGTCAATACTACAACAGGAAGGTCAGGCCAAAATCTTTCCAAGAAGGCGACCTTGTGCTCCAGCTGATCCAGCGAACAGCCGGCCAACACAAGCTATTGGCACCTTGGGAAGGCCCCTTTATCATCAGCAAGGTGCTAGGGAACGACGCCTACTATCTGATCGACGCTCAGAAGCCCCGAGCGCGCAAGAGGGACGACTCCGGCAAAGAGACAGAGCGCCCGTGGAATGCAAATCTTCTTCAAAGATTTTATAGTTGATGCAGTATGTATTGCACTACCCCTTTGTATTAAAGTACTAAGACTTTGGGCCCCCCGAGACGAGCTCGGGGACTGCCCTTTTTGTTATCTGTATGATAAGAATTATGCCTTCGAGTACATTACTTTCATTACAAGCCGCTTGGCACCGGGCCAGACTAGTCGGCCCGGGGACTCGCCGCCTTGCGCTATGAGGAGCTTCCCGCAGTTAGACAAGTAGTGCGCGGTGCCCAATCCACCTCCTGGCAAAGCCGCAGCTCGCAGAGCGACTGTGAGGCAGGCAGGAGTGAGGAAGAACGAGCGCCCACACGAAAAATGGCTAAGGACCTAAAGCACGAACATAGCGTAAGACGGCCTCCAGCATTTTCGAAGCAGAAAGCCGACTCATGAGTAGTCGGCTCGCCGTCTTTATTAACCTCTATCAAGGACGGCCGACTCTTGGGTAGTCGGCCTGTCGCTTTCTATCCGACTTGCTAAAGAAACTCTAAACGGCCAAGTACTTGCCTTCCCGAAGTAGCCAAGCACTTGACCCAGCGACAGTCCGCAGAGCGGCTGTCCGACTGGCAAGGCAGCGACTAAAGGAAGGCGGCAAAGGGAAAAGCCTAAAGAGCAGTAAGCAAGGAAAGACGGAAATTGGATAAATATTTACATAGGCCCTTGGCCGAACCTTCGAATAGAAGTTCAAGATACACCCCGCGGATGGAATTGTTCGAATCTAACAAAGTTTTCAAAAGATTAGTAAGACAGACAAGCAGAGGCGGAAAAGGCAGCCTAGGAGGCGGCATCTGGGATCAGAGGATCGGAGGAGACGGCGGTGTCAGGCGCCGGGGCAGTCAGCTGGGCGGTCTCGGTTTGATCGCCTCCGGCGGCAGTCGCCTTCTCTCGACGCGGCTCGTTGCTGGAGGCCCGGTCGAGCTGAGGCTGGCCGCCTGCTCCGTCTTCTAGCACCTCCGCCTCGCCTTCGTCCTCCGCCTCGTCCTCCTTCTCGGTGCTGGAGTCGATCACCTCCGGCGAGTCCTCGCCATACTCCGGGTTCATCCCGAACCACTCTGGCGGCACTTCCTCGCCGCCTTCAGCCCGCTCAGGCACAAAGACACTATTGTCCGTTTACTCGGCGATGGATACCGCACGCTCGATAAGGGTGCCCTCCACGGCCTCCAGCTCGGCCTGGGCTTCTGACCGGAACGCGGCCAGACGGTCCAGGTCCAGCCCCGGATACCACGCCTTGACGAACTCCAAGGCCCGGCGCGCTCTGGCCCGGGCCTAGGAACCCTTCCAAGCTTCAAGATGGCCGGTGGCGACTTCCAGCCAGTCGGCGGTCCAACTGGCGGTGCGCAGAGCCGGCATGTCCGGCCACAAAGCGGCAACCGCCTGGGCGCCGGCACGCTGAAGCCGGCGCATCTGCCGGTGGGCTGGACGAAGACGGTCTTCAGTGCTCAGAAGCTGCTCATCGACGGTTCAGGGGGCATTAGCGGCGATCTCCTCACCACTTGCCCTTCGCGCCTCATGAGCAGCCTCGATGGCCAGAGGGACTGCCTACGAGTGACCAGGGAAGAAGTCTGCCAAGACAAAAAAGAAGCAAGTCGAAAAATCAGAAGTCGGCCTGACACATAGTCGGAAGCCCGAAGAAACGAAAGAAACTTACCATCAACAATATCCTCGATCTCGTGGAAGCTGAAGGTCAGCATTGCCTTCCTGTCAGTCCAGGAGGAGTGCTCGCTCTCGAACTCGGCCAGGAGAGCGGCCTCCTTCTTCTCGGCCTCGTCCTGCGCCTTCTTGAGAAGCTCCTTCTGCTCGGCCAGCTGTGCCGCCAGCAGGTCGCGCTCCGCGGCAAGCTTGCTACACTCCTCCTCCTTGGCACGCCGGGCGGTACTGGCCTCGCCCAGCTGCTCCTGAAGAACGGCGTTGGCTCCTGAAGAACAAAAGAAGAGACAAATAAGTCGTCAGCAAAGAAGATCGCCAGGAAGATCCGGCCCGACTGCTCAGCAGTCGGCCCGAATCTCGGGGACTACAACCCGCGGGTGCGCGAGCACGCCCCCGCGAAGAAGAAGAACTTACTCCGGCTTTCCAACAAGTCGGCAGCCCGCTTGCTCAAGTCCTCAACATTGCGGTTGAAGGCAGTGGCGCGGAGGTTGTGATACTCCTGCAATAAGTCATTGAAGACAAAGTTAGTATTTGGAGCTCGCCAGAGGGAGTTCCGAACCGCCTGCTCAGCAGCCGGCCCGGAACTCGGGGACTACACCTAGTGGGTGCGCTGGCGCGCCCCCATAGAGAAAAACAAGAATCAAAAAGAAGAAGGAAACGTACTCGGACGACCGTTCGTGCTGCCAGATGCGCCCTCGTGCAAGTTTGAAGGGCGTTGCCTTCAGCACGCAGCTTCGCCTGAACGTCCAGAAGCGCTTGATTCAGCGGCCCGGTGCCGCCTCCGCGCAACCACCCGGTGGGCGCGGCGCTCGTGGCCTCGGCATCCAAGGTTGCCGAGCTGGCGGCGCCGGTCTCTCGAGGTCGCGGCGCCGAGGTCGCCCTCTCAAGACGGCGGCGCACCGGCGAGGCGACTTGGAGAAGCAGCCGCGCCTCGGCCTCGTCCGTGACCGGCGGCTCCGACGGACCCACCGACTGTTTGCCGTGCGGTCTCCCAGACAGCGGTGGAGGCGGCGGTGGCGGCACGAGAGTGTCCGACATGGAAGCCTCGCCGCTCTCCTTCTCCACGACGGGGTTCTCGGTGCCGGCCTCTCCGGTCTGCCCCGTGAACTCCGGAGGTGGCGGTGCAGACGACAGTGGGGGGACGAGCTTCCTCGGCACGCCATCTCGCCGCAAGGGCGGCTTCGGCATCCTCCAGCTTCTTCTGGGCGGAGGCGGCCGCCCTGTCGGCCTCCGCCTTCTCCAGACGTTCGGCCTCCTCCTCCTCGCGCTTCTCCCGCGCATTTCGCTCCGTCGCCTCCCGCAGGTCGGAGGCGGGGTCGGCCCGCCGAGTATTGGCGGACGTCTCTGCCGACCCCATGACGGAGGGGACGGCGACTCTCTCAAGGGAAAGAGGGGCCCTGAAGAAGAATGGAGGGAGTATAAAAAAAGACTCGGACAAGATTCAACGAAGGAAAATAAAAAAGCGTAAAGACTTATGCAGAGACTAGCGGCGGCCTTCTCACTTCCCTTCGGAAGCGGTTGGCATTCGCGGCCGCCTCCTCCCGTTTGGTCGTGGCAGCCGCCCCCTTCAACTTCTTCAATTTGCCGCCAGGCGCACTCGGCCCGGCGTGACGCCTCTTCGCGCGGCCTTGGCCGGCCAGGCCGGCGAAGGAGCCGGCGCCCGACGAGCCGACCCTCGGCTGGTGGCGTGGAGCGACTTCCCCTTCGGCGTCGTCGTCAAGCCAGTCGGCGAAGGTGGCCGAGGGCCTGAAGTCGCCTTCTGCTCCTTCTCCCCTGCCTTCGGCATCGGCTTCCATCGCCGCCGCCCCCAAGTCGGGGTCGTCAACGTCGCTGTCCGCACGATCGGGAACATACTCGCGGGGCTGTCTCATGGCGCCGGCTGCAGGCTGCATAAGGGGATTCTAGCTCAGAAGAAACTGACAAGAGTCAGAAGCCAGAGTCGGCCGCAAAGAAGACAAAACAATAGAGGGACGCGACTTACCACTGGTGGGGGGTTGTCGCGCGAGTACGGCTCCTTGCCGAACTGCCAGTCCTCCCTGAACTCGCAGTTTGCGATATAATTCACCATGTTTGCCACCTCTGCGCGGGGCATCTCCTTTGTGCTCATCCGACTCGGGTCTCGGAGGCCGCTCATCTGACAGATCAGGTGAGGCCGACCTTGGAGCGGGAGAACTCGGTGCGCCATGAAGGCGGCCAACAAGTTGGCCCCGACGAGACCCTCCGACTGCGTCAAGACCCGGAGTCGCGCTACGGTGGCGGCTCCGGCGGGAGTCAGCGTCTTGACTCGGTGAGACCAGCTGGGGAGCCTCCTAGTTAGGGGGGCGGCGTTGTAAGGCGGCAGGTTGACCCAGTCGCCGTCGGAGGCGAGGTTCTTCACATAGAAGTATGAGCGCTGCCACATCTTCACCGACTTGATCAGCGTGATGGGAGGAAAGGGGTTGTCGGCCGTCGAGCGCCGCATCACGATGAAGGCACCGCACTGAGCCGGCACGCCGGCGATGTGCGTGCTGAGCTTAGATGAGAAGAATTCTCCCCACAGCTCGATGGTGGGGAGAACACCGAGGAAACCTTCGCACAGAGTGGCGAAGGCGGAGAGCAACACCACCGTATTCGGAGTGAGGTGGTGCGGTTGAAGGCTGTGGAACTCCAAGAACGAGCGGAAGAAGCCGCTCGCCGGCAGCCCCAGGCCGCGCATGAGGTGCGAGCGGAAGATGACCCGCTCGCCCTCCTCCGGCGCAGGCCGGATCTCCCCCTCCGGCGCGGCTCGGGTGCGCACGAGGTCTGCGCTGGGGAGACGGCGTGTCCGGCGGAGGAACTCGATGTGTTCCTCTTCTACCTCCGAGCCGTCCCACACGCTGGAGCGCACGGCGGGGGCCACGGCGGAGGAAGAGCTCATCGCTGTGGTATGGAGTGCTCTTGCTCAACGACAGAGGCAGGAGGGAGAGAAAGCAAGATGAGGCGGGGGAGCGGGGAAGAAGGGCGCGCGTGCTGTGCCGCTCCGCTCCCCCCGCCTACTTATAGCCCTGTGGGTTGCCGAGCCGAGGGGGCGGGCGTGGGATTAACTGCGCACGATGCCCCACGCCGCCCCACGATTTACCCCACGAAGTTACTGCACGTAGTAACGATGTGGGAAAACCAACCGTCCACGGCCGCAACGGATCCGTTCGTATGCCAAGGCATGGTAGTGGTGGCCCCCACCTGACGGCCCATCCCGTCGCGCGCGTGGGCAGGCAGACTGCCCTCTCCACATGGCGCCGCGCGATAGGACCGCCCTGATGGCTGCGGGGAAGCGTATCAGGCATGCCGCCTGGTTTCCCACCGCGACTTTCGAGCTGCGGCTCTTCGCTAAACATCCGACTCTCGACAGTCGGCCCAAGGGAAGACGGCCGGGTTCCAGAGTCCGCTCCTGGAAGGTTGAAACTGTTGAAGCCCCACAATGCAGCGTCCTCAGGGCTTCACCACCTTCGGGGACTACTGTCGGAGTATTGGGCCACGGGTAGGCTAACCCGAGTCCCAGGACCTTTCAAGACATTGGGGCAGGCCGCGCCCCTCAAGCCGAGTCCCAGGAGCGACTCCAAGACAAGCCGAGTCCCAGACGGCGACTCCGAGATAAGCCGACTCCGAGTTGGCGACCTCCAGAGAGGCCGACTATGGAGAGTCGGCCCATGACTCCTCCCTCATCCCGAAGTACGATGTGGGGTACGGTCACGGCGTGGCCACTCCCCCTGCTTACGAAGGGCCGACATGGCTACAGTGAACCGTATCGCTGGAAGATCTCCGGCGAGGCGCGTCACTGTTGCCATGCCTGCCTTGACCTCAGCCACAGTGCGCCACGCACTGTGCCCACGACGCCGGCCTGTACGGCCCGAAGACGGCGGGGCCGCCTGTCAGTGGGTGGGCCGAAGGCGGCCTGGGCGCCCGAAGACGGACCTATGGGAGTCGGCCTCCCTGGAGTCAGTCGACTCCTCCCCAGGGCCCCACGAGCCATTAACCAGATAGGATGGGGAATGGCGACAATGATCGCCCGATAGATGGTAGTACTGTTGTCACGACCCAATGACCGAGCCTGCATCATCAGGAGTGCTGCTACAGTATCAAGCCTGTCCGCGGGACCCGCCAGTCGGCGGGCCCCAGAAGCCGGTGGGGAAGACGGCGGCCTAAGAGACAGACGGCTGGGACCCGCGCCCAGCCGGATTACTATTGTACCCCTAGGGGGTAGGCCTATATAACCCCCCCAGGGCACCCATGCAAAGGGTTCGGACCTAGATAGAGATAGACCAGATAGCACAGGGAGGAGAGAGCTAGCCTTGTCCTCTCCTGCCTCCCGAAACAGCTCCAGGGGCACCATTGTAGTCACTTTGCCTTAGTGATCATGCGGAGACCCCGCAGAGCAGCAGTAGGGGTGTTATCTCCTAGGAGAGCCCTGAAGCTGGGTAAGTTCCGCCGGCGTGCATGTCTTCGCCTCATCCCGCTTCCAGGCACCGGCGACGTTCTACTCGCTCCCACCATGATAAGCCATCCTTTGGCATATGTCGTATCCAACCCCCGACAATGAGTGGAGTAATAGTAGTAGATGCAGAATCGTTTCGATCTACTTGTCTTGGACGTGATGCCTATATACATGATCATACCTAGATAATCTCATAATTATTCACTTTTCTATCAATTGCTCAACAGTAATTTGTTCACCCACCGTAGAATACTTATGCTCTTGAGAGAAGCCACTAGTTAAACCTATGGCCCCTGGGTCTATTCTCATCATATCAATCTCCATTACTTTATTACTTGCTTTGTTTCTACTTTGCCTTTTACTTTTCACTTTGCATATCTATATCAAAAATACCAAAAATATTATTTACCATCTCCATCAGATCTTACCCTCGTAAGTGACCGTGAAGGGATTGACAACCCCTAATCGCGTTGGTTGCGAGTAGCTATCGTTTTGTGTAGGTACGAGGGACTCGTGCGTGATCTCCTACTGGATCGATACCTTGGTTCTCAAAAACTGAGGGAAATACTTACGCTACTTTGCTGCATCATCTTCTCCTATTTGGGGAAATCCAACGCAGTGCTCAAGGGGTAGCAGGGGGGTTCCCTGCACCCTCGTGGACAGGGTGTGGGCCCCCTAATGCTGATTCTTTCGCCAATATTTTTTAATAATTCCAAAACGTGTCTCCGTGGATTTTCAGGTCATTCCGAGAACTTTTATTTTTGCACAAAAACAACACCATGGCAGTTCTGCTGAAAAGAATGTCAGTCCGGGTTAGTTCCATTCAAATCATGCAAGTTAGAGTCCAAAACAAGGGCAAAAGTGTTTGGAAAAGTAGATACATTGGTGACGTATCAACTCCCCCAAGTTTAAACCTTTGCTTGTCCTCAAGCAATTCGGTTGACAAACTGAAAGTGATAAAGAAAAACTTTTACAAACTCTTTTTGATCTTGTTATTGCAAATATATAAAGCCTGCATTCAAGTTTTCAGCAAATTATGAACTAACCATATTCACAATAACATTTAGGTCTCACATTTACTCATATCAGTGGCATAATAAACTAGAGAGCAATAATAATAAATCTCAGGTGACAACACTTTCCGAAACAATCAGAATATGATATAACAAGATGGTATCTCGCTGGCGCTTTTTGAGACGGCAAAACATAAATGCAGAGCACCCCTGAAGACCAAGGACCGACTAGACATTGTAATTCATGGTAAAAGAGATCTAGTCACAGTGATACTCAATGTAAATTAATAGCAATGCATGCAAATGACAGCGCTGCTCTCCAACTTGTGCTTTTTAATAAGAGGATGATGACTCAACATAAAAGTAAATAGATAGGCCCTTCGCAGAGGGAAGTAGGGATTTGCAGAGGTGCCAGAGCTCAAGTTTTGAAACAGAGATGAATAATATTTTGAGCGGCATACTTTCATTGTCAACATAACAACCAAGAGATCTCGATATCTTCCATTCTACATACATTATAGGCGGTTCCCAAACAGAATGGTAAAGTTTATACTCCCCCACCACCAGCGAGCATCAATCCATGGCTGGCCCGAAACAACGGGTGCCGTCCAACTAACAACAATCTTGGGGGAGTTTTGTTTGCAATTATTTTAATTTGATTTGAGCATGGGGCTGGGCATCCCGGTTACCGGCCATTTTCTCGTGAATGATGAGCGGAGTCCACTCATCATGAGAATAACCTACCTAGCATGGAAGATATAGACAGCCCTACTTGATACATGAGATATTCGAGCATACAAAAAAAATTTCATTTGAAGGTTTAGAGTTTGGCACATGCAAATTTACTTGGAACAGCAGGTAAATACCGCATATAGGAAGGTATGGTGGACTCATATGGAATAACTTTGGGGTTTATGGAAGTGGATGCACAAGCATTATTCCTATTTACTACAAGTGAAGGCTAGAAAGAGACTGGGAAGCGACCAACTAGAGAGCAACAATAGTCATGAAAATGCATTAAGATTAATCAACAATAAGTTCAAGCATGAGTAGGATATAAATCACCATGAACATAAATATCGTGAAGGCTATGTTGATTTTGTTTCAACTACATGCGTGAACATGTGCCAAGTCAAGCCACTCGAATCATTCAAAGGAGAATACCACCCTATCATACCACATCACAACCATTTTAATAACATGTTGGCACGCAAGGTAAACCATTATAACTCCTAGCTAATTAAGCATGGCATGAGAAACTATAATCTCTAATTGTCATTGCAAGCATGTTTCATTCATAATAGGCTGAATTAGGAATGATGAACTAATCATATTTACAAAAACAAGATAGGTCGAGTTCATACCAGCTTCTCTCATCTCAATCAGTCCATCATATATCGTCATTATTACCTTTCACTCGCATGACCGAATGGTGTGGATAATAATAATAGTGCACGTGCATTGGACTAAGATACACGGGAGACATAGATCAACAATAATGAATATGAGAGACACTCAACATTTTCATCGTTGTCTTCTCCTCTCGACCCCCAAAGAAAAGAAAAGAAATAAAACTATTTACACGGGAAAGCTCCCAACAAGCAAAAGAAGAGCGAGAAATCTTCTTGGGTTTTCTTTTAATTACTACTACTACAAGCATGAAAAGTAAACTAGCTAAAAGCTACAACTAATATTTTTGGTTTTTCTTAAGGTTTTTCAAACACACAAGAAGAAAGTAAGAAAAGAAAATAAACTAGCATGGATAGTACAATCAAAAAGTATGAGCACCGACAACTAGCATGAGTGTGTGAACATGAATGTAATGTCGACGAGAAATATGTACTCCCCCAAGCTTAGGCTTTTGGCCTAAGTTGGTATATGCCCATGGATCGAAGCCACTCTCTCCGGTGTACTGAGGAGGGTCCTCAGGGTGCCACTGGTTAGCGATCTCCTCCGGATCCCACTGATAAACAGACTGTCGATAGGGGTCAAGTGGTGGCTCAGGCTCAGGCTCTAGAACTTGTGTCAGATTCCAGTATGCATAAATGGCCTCGGGCAAGATGAGGTACGTGCCTGAAAGTACGTTAAATAAAGAGGGTGTAGGCAAGCACTACAAAAAAAATACACTTCCGTGATGGTACGTGTTTGTCACAGTAGGTTGCGTTTTCTGTCATGCATGTCATCCATGACGATTTTATGACAGAATCAGGATAGTCATACCTGTGCTGCCGTAGAAGTGTTCCATGACATTACCAAAATTATCATCATGGAAGTTTCCACTTCCATGACGATAAATCGTGCGTCACAGAAGTGCTTTCTTCAAGGGTGACCGACATGTGGCATCCACCGTAACGGAACGCCGTTAAGCTATCGGGTCGGGTTTTGGATCCGATAACCGTTAACAGCCCTGGCCAATGGAGATTTTCCACGTGTAAAATCATCATTGGATGGAGGAAACATGTGTCGGCTCATCGCTGGGACATATGCCATCCACTCATTGGACAGAAGGCGCCTATGATACGTCGACATGTGGCACGGCCCAACAGAGGCCCATTCTTGTGAAAAGGCCGCCCCGTTTGACTTGGTCAAAAGGTGGCGGCCTGGCCCATGGAAAGCCTGTTAATGGCCTGTTCGCATATAGCCCATTTACAGCCCGCTAACCCAAGGCCCGTTACGCCCTATTGGAATTATGCCCAGTAGCGTCATCTGGGCCATCAATATGATTCCAGCCCGTTTTCACTTCTGGCCCATGTATGACCCATGACGTCTTTCGGCCCATATGAGGCCCTATGTAACTCTTGGCCTATTAACGGCCCGTGGTGAAACTGGCCCGTAATGAACAGTGTATCACTTTACACCCATTAACGGCCCGTGGTGAAACTGGCCCGTAAAGAACAATGTATCACTTTATACCCATTAACGGCCCGTTATTCCGTTGGGCCATTTCTAGCCCATTTTATCTTTCAGCCTTCTGAGAGCCCATTTATTCTTGGGCTCATTTCTAGCATTCGTTTACTTACGCCCCATTACTGTCATTTTCTGCTTGTGGGCCAAATTCAGCCCATGGTTACAGTCGGCCCGTTTGTGGTCCTTTAATACGTTGGGCTGTTTTCATAGTGTCATCAAATACGGCCTATTAACGATGGCTCGTTATGGTCGGCCCATGAACAAACGATTCCAACTGTAGCCCGTTTACGACCAGAATGCGGTCTGTTTGGCCCATGTTTGGCCAATCGATCATACGGCCCGTATAACGCCCGTTGATGATACGGCCCATAGAAGGCCCATTGTTTCTACGGCCCGTAGAAGGCCCATTGTTTCTACGTCCCGTAGAAGGCCCACTGTTTCTACGGCCCGTAGAAGGCCCACTGCTTATACGGCCCATAGAAGGCCCACTGTTTCTACGGACCGTAGGAGGCCCAGTGTCACTACAGTAAATATGAGCCCATGGTTATTGTGGCCTAGTTTTAAAAAATAGGTTATTGCAGCCACTAGCAAACCGCAGAAAAAGAACTGCACTGACTACAAGCAAACAAATAAACAAGACAACAAGGAAATAAATAAGCAAGCAACTTACACTAGGCTATCATGGCTATTACACATATTACATCCACTGGGCATCAAAGTTCACCACCAGTGCAAATATAGGGAACACAACAGCATATAAACGCCGCAGCAAAACAAGTCCAGAACTGAAATCACTTCAGAAGAGCTCAAGAAACAATGTCCTGGGTACCCATAATGCTGGCAAGATGCTTAGCAAGCTTATTAACTTTATCTTGTTTGCCGCTTAAGTCCTCCAGCGCTTGCTCTTGCACCAGAAAGTATGCATCTGAATTCTGCAGAGACTTCCTCAGTCCTTCAGCTTCTTGTCGCATAACATCTGATCGATGTCTTTCAACTTGAAGTTGTGACTCAACAAGCCGAACTGATTCAGGCAACGAGTTCGAAGAGCTGGTGCCAACAGTGGTAGCCAGTAACTCGAACACTACATCAAGACAGGACTTTGGGGTTGTCTCAGTGTCTTTATTATAGTTTTTATCAGCTTTCTTGGAGACCAACAGGGATGTCTCACTATCTTGAACCTTATCTGCATTACTTCCTTTACATTGCATAACAGGGTACTCTTCTCCAATATTTTATCCGTGTTCTAAAAGAGAAACAAACAAACACATCTCAGGTTTACAATGTAGTATATGAAACTCATTTTGGTAAACCAGTTCAGTAGTAAGGTGGACATGATAACAGCATGAAACAAACATATATCTATGTAGTATGGTCACTGTATGGTCTATATCATTCTAATTTATGTTGCCAAATCAAGATAGATACAGTTCGAATCATATCTATTTAAGACAAAGTAGCATAGACAGAATATAAGTGTGGGAAACTACACAGCAATAACAACACTTGTAATGTGCATGGCATGAGAACATAACTGTTTATTAAATTGAAACTAAAATCAACATAGAGCAAGTTACAACAGCAAACAACCAAACACGTTGAAGAAACAGGTTTAAAACATACCAGTTGCGCCATTGGAGTTTCAATCGCATCCTTCAAATTTGAAATTAGTTGGTATCAGTAAATACAGTGATGCAAGAGCAAAGTAGTATGAACCATAGCTACGGAACCTGACCTGAGAACAATTCTTCTTCTGCTTTAAGCGTTGACTTCGGGTTCGGAGTGGTGGTCCTCGTGATTTGGGCACTTCAGTTGCCTTACTAGCTGCTTGTGTTTGGGTGCTCTGTGGTGCAGACGGTGCTGTGTCAATGGGAACTGGGTGTCTATCTGCTAGGGTTGGGGTTAGAAGGGGTGTAGCTGGTTCTCTGTCCAACTGGATAGGGGTACAATCTGCATGAGTGTGGGTTATGTGTGGTGGGGATGGTTCTTGGGCAAGTACAATCGTGGTTCTATCTGCATTGACAAGTAGCACGATCTTTTCTGAAGACCGTGTTTTTACTCCCACAGATACTGCCACCACTCCCTCTAATTGAAATGGATGATAAACAAGAAAAGTAATTGAATGTATAGACATTGTAAGATAGACAGGTGCAACGGATAGTAGGGAAGAAAACATGGCATGAAATAATTCACATTTATGTTGTCTAAGCAAATAGAATAGCAGGACATAATTTCACATATATGATGGCTAATTAAACAGGATAGCATGACACAATTTCACATGTATGATGGCTAACTAAACAGGATAGAATGACATACTTCAAAATATGATGACTATGTAAACAGGATGACATGATATAACTATACAATGTGTCTATTAAAGTGGTTGGCATGCCATAAATCACAAACATGCCGTCGATGGAAACATGATGGCATGATATAATTCACGGATAGAATGACATAATTTAAAATATGATGACTATGTAAACATGATGAGATGATATAACTATATTATGTCTTTAGAAAATGGGTTGGCATGCCATAATTCAGATACATACTGTCTATGTAAACATCATGGCATGACATAATTCAAATATCTCTACTCGTATAAAAAACAGAGTTGGTGATGATGGTGTGCCTGCCATCCTGCAATATAAGCCGTCCGATTTATATCTGACGAATAGGAAGGAAAAATGGAAATTTTGCAAAAAGATACCCACAGCCACTCAACATTTGCAAATAAGGCCTTCCCTCGTTCATCCTTTTATCCCACAAGATAAACTACTCATACAAATGCATCTTGATGTTCGATGCAACGCATGGGCATCTTGCTAGTATGATTTATATACTAAGGAAGTGAGCAGAGGGCAACCGCATATATGATGTGTCAACTAAGGAGATGGCATTCAATATTGTTTATATGATGTAAAAACTAAGCATTGCAATACAACATATGCATTATATGAGTAATATAACCCTCCCAAGTTTGAGCATACACCTCAGGGGGATAATAGGACTGGTCCTTTGCCTCTGAATCCTCCTCTGAAGAGCTATCTATAACCAGCAAGATATCTGCTTCAGCAGGTAGCATTGTCTGCTCTGAAGACCTTGTTTTCACTCCAGATTTCTCCATCACCAATTCAAATGGCTGATGCACAGGAAGAGCAGTTGAATATACAAACATTTATCGACAAAAGCAATGAGAAATACAAAAAAAGGACGACATGATATAATTCACATATATGACTCTTGCCTAAACAGCATGGCATTGCATAATTCACACACATAATGCCTTGCAACAAGATAACATTCCATAATTCACATATATAATGTCTTGCAACAAGATGGCATTGAATAATTCACATATATGGTAATTAGACACTAAGCAGGTGGCATTCACACAAAGCATGTCTAAACTAAGCAAATGACATAGCAATGCAAGATACCATACGCACGATATGAGCAACATAACCCTGCCAAGTTAGGGCATGCACCTCGGGGGGGGGGGGAATATGATTGGTCATCTGTCTCTGAATCCTCCTCTGAGGAGCTATCGGTAACCAATAAGACATGCGCTTCGTCAGATATCATTTTCTGCTCTGAAGACCTTGTTTCCACTCCAGATTTTTCCATGACCGTGCCGAATGGCTGATGCACACGAAGAGTAATTGAATGTACTAAAATTGTTTACAAATTTAACATGTAATAAAAAAATGATGGCATGATATAATTCACATATAAGATTACTGGCTAACCAGGGTGGCTTTGCAAAATTCACATGTATGATGCCTGGCTAGACAAGATGGCATTGCATGATTCACATATACGATAAAGAAACTAAACAGATGGCATTGACAAAAAGCATGTCTAAACTAAGCAGATGACATCTTTAATGTATACAGTAAGCAATGCAAGGCACCATATGTATGATATTACCAACATCAGCATGCCAAGTCAGAGCGAAGACCTCATGGGGTACATAGGAGTGGTCTTCTCCTTCTGAATCCCCCTCAGAATAGTTATCTTCCTCTTATTACGATCCGAAATGGGTGGAGGGGGGGTTGCCTTTGCGCCCACCATGGAATGACGTCTGCATGAAATTTTATTGCCACACAAGGCTCGTCTCTTTTGCTCTACATGATCAGTTCCATTGTGTATAATAACTGGCATGTATAGGAATAAAACATAGTGAGATTATGTAAGGAGTGCATGCACAAATCCAGAGTGATGGTAGCAAACTGTGGATAGACCCAAAACCAATGATAGCAGGCAGATAATAGCTTTAGTTAAAAAATACAGATAATGGTTCCTTTAATGTTTGTTTGCACCCAACATGAAACTCATAGTAGACACCGGAGATTAACTAGATAGTAGACAGATAGTACTGATTGCTGCCCCAATATGTACCCCACAACCATTTAAAAACTCAAGTTTCAGCATTAGTTTGGACTTGACTCGGAGTCTAATAGGTGAACACGATGATAATGTAGCATGTCATCATATTAAGCGATGCATAACGTAAGCAGATACGGAAGAGTGCGACCTCTCTTGCGGACCCATGTAGTCCTCAAGGTCATCTGCTCAGTTGATGATGGTAATGCAGTTGTCGTGGCTGCCGGTGGCGGGGAAGAAGATCTGAGGCGGCGAAAGACAGTCTGGAGAGCGGACCCCTGCTGTGGTGAACCCTTCCGTCGTTGGAGCAGCTGAGTTGGGGTGGAACACATCGCTGCAAGAGCAGGACAAACCACACAAGGTTTTCTTTGACACATATCTGTAACAGAAGTAATTGAGTAAGGGCTTGTTTGAATTTGAGGATTCTAACAATGCAGGGATAGGAAATAGACAGGAATAGGATAGGAATGCACGTGCAAAACAGAGAATTTAAAAACACATGATTTCTGCCAATCTGGGTGTTTGATTCACAACAATTGGAAGATCACAGGATGCAAAAAAGCATGATGAGATTAAGTCAAACCACAATAAAATGTACGGTTATCATGCTATTATGCTACTATCTCTTAGTCTTGTGCTTGATGAATAGGAATATGAAAAGGAGGAGAAGTGGAAATTAGAATTCCTACGGTTTTTCTTTCAAGGAGACACTAAAGGAACAAATCCTACAGTTTTCCTTTGCTCCATTCCTTTGCACCAAATTCATGAAAAGTAGTACCATAGGAAACTTTCCAATTCCTATGTTTTTCATTCACTTTTCCTTTCAAGCACTGGCGATTCTAGTAGGCAGGCTTGAGCAACGAAAATCCTACACTAAAAAAATGTTTTTGTGCTACTTCTATTACTTTGGTCCCAGGCCACTGCCATACTAGCTCAACTCCCAGGCCCATCAACAAATGCACAGCTCAAACGCGCAGAGATAAATAATGATGGCGTTCAAGAGAGTCCATCACTGATAGCTAAGTTGCCTGGTACCTCACTGCTTGTCATATAGTAGGATAAAATAATCGTATTTCCCGTTACTATGAGTTCTTAGTGGACAATATATATAACATGTAGAGTAAAAAAGAGATGCAACAAGTGTACAACCTCTTTGGCAAAGCCATGTCGATCTCAATGTGATTGGATTGGCTGGTGAGGATGCTTCGGCTGACTTGGCTCTCGGAGGAGGGGAAGAAGATCTTAGGTGTCTGGAGATGGAGCACAAGGTACTGCTCCACTGTGATGGAGGGTTTCATCGTTGGAGCAGCTCCGGTGAGTTGTACGACACTGAGGCTGAAGCAGGACAAGAGAGACAATGAACAACATTAACCTGAGTGGAATTCTAATAGCATCTCCAATACATGACATAAAATACATAACCACAAAGTGCTAGATGTAAAATACATCAGCCGCTCATCTCTGAACTTAACTGTCAAAACTAAACTTAACTGTCGAAACTGAACTTATCGGTCGAAACAGAATTTTGCTGTCGAAACTGAATTTTGCTGTCGAAACTGAACGCACTAGCAAGGTGAGGCTAGACGTCGGTCGACTGACTTTTTCATCTCTAGTCATTCGATTTTGCAGCCGTTGGATACGAAATCAAGGGCCTGCGGTTCATCTTCAACCTCCACCCCCTGAGCCGCCAGCCACCACCGGCCAAACAGCAGCCCCCCACCGCCCGCGGCCAGCGGTGCGCCGCCCTACCCGCCCCGAAAACACACCCACCGCCGGTCCACTGCCGCCCCGGCCATCCCTCTAGGCCCCCCATGCCGAGCTTTTTCTCCGGCGATCCCCACGCCACTGCCCCGCCACCGCTGGCAACCACCGCCCCCATCCTGAACCCTAAGATAGATAGTGGGGTACCTCTCCGGTGAGCCCCCCTCCCCACTGCGGCTGGTTCTTCCTTCACCCCGGCGAGCCCCCCCACCCTGAAAATCGACTGACCCAAAAGTCGATTCAGTCAACTGAAGTGTAGCTAAATCGGAGTAGCATTGCAAGCAAGAGCAAGAGCGAGAGCAGCAACGGGAGTAAGAGCAATAGCAAGAGCAGACCAGGCAGGGGACCGAGAGCAAGAGCAGAGCAGCAGCGCGAGTGAGAGATAAAGCAGCAGCAGCTCCTACTGATGTGGACGTTCCCGCCGAGGGAGCAACGCCGTGGAGGAAGTGGCCGGCGATGCCGCCGTGGATGGAGCTGCACCGTGTCGGCTCGGGACTGAGGCCGGCAGCACCGTGAGATCGAATCAAGAAGAAAATGCGGCGATTAGTGTACAACCTATTTGGTGGCGCCGATTAGGCCGCAGCTTCATCCGAGGAAACGGTCATGATGATGCTCTTCCGGTGGTGCATGTGAAGACGGTGGTGTGGGAATGGAGGTGGCATGAAAGACGAGGGGAACATCGAGGCAGCTCCTTGGAGGTGGAGGACATGGTGGCTGAACCGACGGGATGATGAGATCGATGACGGATCCTCATTCGGTACGGTGGATGAGGGACGTCGAGGTGTTGTTGTGGACGACATCGTCGGGGAAGAGGCTCCAGCTGGGTGGCGGATGGAGCAGGGTGTGGGGTTTCGTCGCGGGTTTTCGCGGCCTCGGTGTATGAATGGGTGGGCGGATGGGATGGCAGGGGGAACCATGGCTTAGAGACGCGCTTGTCCGAAATGTGGGGTAAGTTATGAAAGTACCCCCACCGATTTGAGGCGGTTCTTTCGGTTCAGGGGTACCACGGGCATTTCACGTGTCGGGATTTCACAGGAGGTGGGAGTTTTCGTGCGCGTTGTAATTTCGGAATAGCAAGGCGCGGGTTGAGATGAAGGGAGTTGTTGGAGCACAACGAGACAAAGATATATCTTAAATATTTTGGGCTAACAAGGCGCGGGTTGAAGAGGCGGGAGTTTCGCAGCACGATAGACAGAGACGGTAGCTTGAATTTTCGGCATAACAAGGCGCGACTTGAAATTTCGGAAGAACAAGCTTAACGTGTACCCCCCAAAAAAAGACAATTTGCACCTCAACACGCACAACACGCACACAAACACCATTTAGACTAGAGTAAGGTAAACGTGCATTGCACGCATGAGATTTGGAAACCAAATTCTGAATAAATACCACATTATAGCATGCAAGCTTTGAGTCATATATGCATGATGTAGATGTTTGTTTAATTCTTATAGTTCATTTCATTCAAAATCATCTAGTTTTTATAAGAAAGCCAATCTATTTTAAGATTCATGGAATTGTGCGTTGTAAGACATAAAGTAAAAAACAAATAATGGCAAATCATGTAGAAAAACATTTGGGCAATTCTGATACGGAAGATTGTAGAACAAATAAGAAGTGCTTGTGTTTTGATGTTTGTGCATGATGCTTAAGTTCAACCATGGAGTCTTCTAGATTATACATGTGAAAAAATATGGTAGAATCTAGATGATATCCAACGGCCAGTAGTGCTCAAATTTGCCATCTTTGGACCATCGGATTCGCATCATCCAACGACCATCTTTCAAAGTTAAAGTTACCCGCACACAATAAATAAATAAATAAATAAATAAATAAATAAATAAATAGGGAAAATACATCCTACCACCCGGTGGTAGTTACCCCACATGTCTCATATACTACCATGTGGTACTATATATACTATTTTATTATTTTAAATATGTTCATATATTATATTTAAGATATTTCAAAACAAGTTACATGAAAAAATTGCATATGAGCACATAGTTTTTGTTATATTTGTAAAATACGTACATATTTGTACGTAAAAATGGGCATACTCAAAAAATGGTACATACTACCTAAAAATTAGTATATATACTACCTAATCATTGTTATATACTACATACTACACGTACATACTCTCGGTACCGACAGATACTATATACAACATACAAAATACAAGTAGTGGTAACTACCACTGCTTGTAGGAAACATTTGTCCTATATATATATATATATATATATATATATATATATATATATATAGGGGTATAGATATAGATATGTGATGCGAAAGCCGGCCATCATCTCCAAGTAGAATTGTGTGTTCATGGACGGATGCGATGTGGCCAAACGATGTCTGCCATCGGTATCTCAAATTCAAATCAGTCTGACCTTGTTCAATGTGTATACATTACAACATGCTCATTTCCAAACCACACCGTGCAGATCTCCGTTATATTCATGCATGCATGGGTTTCAAACATCAGGATCTCTTATTCAAATATTTGAATTCAACTTTACATTGATTATGACCTCACCTATTCTTTTACACCCACACAGTAGTCTTCTCTTTATAATTGCACCACTAACTTTCTCTCGTGCATGCATGCACACACACACACTACTAGTCGGCATTATCCATCGCACGCATGCAATCTTTTTCTTCAGGTCGGTCTCCCATGAAGGCACACACCCACACACATCCCCCTCTCCATCATATCGGGCATTCTTTATCTCTCACGCGTTCATGCGCAACGATCGATGTTCCTCTATGTATGTGTGTATATAGCTAGGTCTTTCATAGTTTTCCACACAAACCGATCAATCGATATATCCAGTGAGGTTTCACCCTCTTTCCCACGTCCACATCGATCAATCTATACCTCTCTATATAGGATTAACATATATAGCTAATACACCCACATTAATTATATATCCAACGTCCCCCTCTCATCACCCATGCCTTCCGCTTCATCTCTCAGACGCGTGCACAATGGCGAAGACAGGGGGCAGTAAGGGCCCCCCTCCTAACATCACTATATATCAAGGCTAATATGAATGTGATCATTAGACAATTGCTGCTAAAAATGGTTTAAGTTCATGAACTGACCCTCCTCGTAAAGGATTAGCAATGCTTGGCCCCCTAGCTCATTTATTTTTCATGGCTCCACCACTGCGTCCAACAGCGCACGTGTTCGCCCCCTCTCTCTAAATATCGATCTCGCACTTGTGCATTCCTTCATAGTCTCCCTCCACTCGGCCCCTCGCACCATCTTCTAGCCCCCCACCAGATTTTGCCACATGTACAATCTAGCAGAGTCCATGGTTGAACTTAAGCATAATGCACAAACCTCAAAACAATAGTGGTTCTCTTTTGTTCTAGAATCTTCCGTATCATAACTGCCCAAACTTTTTTTCTAGTTGAATTGCCATTATTTGTTTTTACTTTCTGCTTTACAATGCACAATTCCATGAATCATAAAATAGATTAAGGGCTTATTTGATTCAAAGCATTCTCAAAGGAATTTTGGAGGATTTTAATCATTAGTAATTTTTTCCTATCTTGGTTGTTTGATTCGTAGGATTGTAAACCATAAGAACTTTTCCATATGATTCATTTGCACTAGATTTCATAGGAAACATCCCATCCACTCAAACCTCTTTGAAAGAATTCTGCATTTTTTCTATGCACAATCAAACACTCGTACAATCCTGTAGGATTCAAGACGACATTCCACTATAATCCCATGTTTTTCCTATTCCCGCGTTCTTAGCTTTTTTATAAAAGCTAATTGATTTTGAATGAGATGAACTATAAGAATTAAACGAAGGGCTACATCAGGCATATATGACTCAGAGCTTACATGCTATAGTGTGGTATTTATTCATAATTTGGTTGCAAAATCTGATGCGTGCAATGCACGTGTACCTTACTAGTACTTCGAGTATGTGAAAAACACGTAAATTAGAATACTAATGGCACGCTACAAAGTGTCTCTCTTACTGTTCATGAAGCCACGTGGCACATGTGGAGGCGTTTTCGCGACCTCCTTGCGTAGATTGATCAGAGTGATGTGCTGCTGGTTCCAGAAGAATGTACTCGTCCTCCCTGAGCCATACTGGCGGTACATGGACGAAGAGAAGATGTGCACCCACACCACCCATGCACTCATTCTCTCGCACGCACACGCGGGTACACAGGCGGACACAATTTTGTACCAAGATCCACCCCATGTGATAATTTTACGCGTGTAAAGTCGTTCACTTCATTGATGGTCAATTAATACAGCGCATGGAAATTGAGTGGACGTGAGGGCGGAAGAAAGACATTATTACTCCACTGCGCGCATGCGAGTAGTTAAATCGTGGGTTGCTAGTAGTACTTCCATTGGTCTCCTTCGTATTTTGTGCCAATTTTTGACAGTAACATAATATTTACGCATTTGAGCAGTGTAGTACTTGAAATTTATGTTCCGCTAAACTCATCGGGAGCCGTTTCGGGCCTCGAAACCAAAACCATCAATTAATCTTTACCTTGTTCCCATCACATTCGAAAGCTTGCTCACACGTACTAGTACGTACCAAACCTGAACGTGTTCCCACTATGCAGGTATTAGTACTAGTGCTAGTACTTAGGTTATAAAAAGGGGAACTACCTAACCGAAAATTACTCTACCTTTCCTCCTCATAAGTGCTTATTCTTCGTCCGTTGTTGCCATGGCCGGTGAGCAGAGCTCTAGGTCGAGAACTACTCGTAACAAGGGAGCGGCAACCAAGGCTGCAGAAAAAAAAGAGAGGGCTCGCCGCCACGCAGAGACCTCGAAAGATCTCTCATGGGCAGGCGATGGTTCCCAACAGCGCCCTAGCCGCGGAGGCGAACATGCCGAGCCGGCGGAGCTGGAGTCGTTATCCCTCGACGGCATGCCCGATCAGCTCAATAAGCACCTCAATAAGCAGAAGGAGTGCATCCAAGGATTGATGGAGTTACTGAAGGAGAGCCTCGACGACATGCCCGCTGAGCTTAGTTAGTAGGGGGAGTTGACCGCCGGCTTGGTGATGCTGCTGAAGAAGAGCATTGCCTCGGAGAAGAAGGCGACCGGCGAAATCCTGCGACTTCAGGAGGACAAGGAGAAGCTCTGCCACGAGACTGCTGTCAAGGTACGTAATGCGGCCGTGGAACAGATGATGAAGGCTCGCATCGAGAAATCCCGCATCATGGACAGAATGAAGAAGATGGCGGAGGAGACGCGCAAGGAAATGGAGGTTGTGGAGGCGATGAAGAAGCAGTTACGACTCCGCGGTGAATTAGATCATTTGGGGTGATAATCTTCCTTCTTCTTTTGCTCCTATGTTTCATCTTTTTCTTTGGGTGTTTCGCCGCACGTGTCACGTTCTCTGCGAGGCATGAATAAAACAATGTTTTTTTGAGGGAATGAATAGAACAATGTGAACAATGAGATGAGTAGCAAATTAGATCATTTTTTATCGCCATATGGCACTGGGCTACCGTGTTTCGTGCTCTTCCGTCGCAGTACTACTCCAGTGGAAAACTTGAGTATACCGCATGGTTCTTTTCTCCTCCTCGATCAGGTCGTCAGTGCATTTATACGAGCAGTCAAATCACAAGGCCCCGCCTTCCAGCAGTAATGAGCCGTCAAATCACAAAGGCCCTCGCCTCTGTGAAACCGACCAAGCTAGACTACCCCGCCCTCTAGGCTTTTAAAAAATGTATACTTTTGTACAACAGTAGTATCGATGGATTGCGCCATGGAGCAAAACTTGAAATTAAAAAAAACGGTGGTACATATAGAGAGCGCTCGTCGCCAAATTATGCATATAGTACTATTAAAAAGGCTAGTCACAATAATGGGGTCCAACACAACCCACCCCTCAAATAAAACTAAGCACCCTAGAATTCTTTGACAAAACTAAGCACCCTCAAATTCTTTGACAACTAAACTGCTGGCTATATGATGTTGGCCATATATATTGTAGGTATAGAATGTGAAGAAACGAGTGGTAGTACTATACCAACTAAAAGATGAAATGTAAGAAATACTAGTATGTATGTACTGAAGAGTTAAAGTAACAAGAAGAAACATAACATAGTTCTGCTGGGGGCTCAACACAACACACCCCTCAAATTAAATTAAGCACACCTGAAATTAAACTTTGCAACTATTCCGGTAGACACTACATTAGAACCACCATGAGCAACGACACTGCCACCATACTCGGAGTCCTCGTCTACGTCCTCGACTTCGTCCTTTTCCCTCTTCATCTTGGCCAATACTTCTTTGCATGAACCGCACACTTGGTTGTTGCTCTTCATCCAACCCTTGTAGATATCGAAGCAAAGGTAGCCACCCATTGCAGCGTAGTGGATGTGGTCTATATCTAGTACATTCCACTGCCATGCATGACGATGAAACGTGTATGGAGGTTTCTCCAGTTTATCGTATGAAGGATGAACCATGGCTCCTGCCAGGGTCAGCATTGAAGGCTGACGAGAGGACACCAGCCGATTCTTCTGGAGGTCGAAGGTGTTCCCTACAACGAGGCTTATCCGACGCAGGACTTGTTTGTCGTTACCAGAGTCTACAATAACGAATTTGACTAGGCTGCTCTCGAGGAAGTCCTTAAAATCCTGGCACTCAACATCGGCATGGTATATGTGGTAGACCAAGCATAAGTCATGCACACAAACCTGGATCATGGTGGTCTTCTTCCTCTCTTCGTACTTTAGATCCTTCTCTCGTCCCAGGACTGTGGTGTACTCAACATCTAGCCCAGCGACCCACTCACCATCTGAGTCTTCGAACATGCGTCTGAAGCAACAAAGGCATCCTTTCACCGTCGCGGAAGAACAGGTGTAGATGACGTCGAACTCATCACCGGTGATGGTTCTAACCTTGTACTCACCGCCGATCATGTAGATTTGGGATGCCATGGATTTGGGAGGAGGGTTAGGGTTAGTGGAACTGTCGTAATGCAAATGGACGTGATGACTAGGAGCAAACCGCCTTAGTATTAAAGGACGTGCAGGGACGAGTAGAAGCGAACTGCCAGCATGCGAATGGCAGGGTAGTGGCTTTCCATTCTCCCATGATACAGGCTTCCGAGAGCCCTTAAATCTGAGATCGAACGGTTGCATGGCGTAATTCTAGACCTATGGGTGAATATCCTATCCTGGAGGGTTATTCTGCAATTTTTCAGCAACTTAGCATGCGACCATTTGATCTCAGATCCAAGGGCTGCCAGCAACCCGTATCATGGTCGCGCCTACCACGACCGTCGTGTCGCTCACGCGGTCACGCCCTTGGAGATTTAACATGGTGCGTTAGGCTATCTGATGTTGGCATGTCATACATAGTCACCACTTAGTCACTCATACTACAACAAGGTTGGCTATAAGTGTATTTTTTTACTTCTCTCTATCTCTTTCTTCGTACTCCCTCCGTCCCATAATATAAGAACGTTTTTGACACTAGTGTAGTGCCAAAAACATTCTTATATTATGGGACACAAGGAGTACTAGTATTTATTGCATTTGCCAAGGAGTGACCTCTTCCAATGAAATGGTGTTGCTAAGTTTGCTTCATTTAATTAGCTATAGACTCAAAATTGTATTTTCACCTAGGTACACACGCTTAGCAACATTTCTTACTTGTGTCACCAAACTAGTCTCTCTCTTCTTGATTAACTTGCCACATCAAACTTTAGGCCTATGTGGCAAGCTTAGCACCTGTAGCAGCAAGTAAAAGTAAGTACAATAGTGCACTTTACATGGCATTTTTACATATGTGGAGGAAAGAGAGGCAAGGAAAAAGTGGAGAAGTGGGCTCTCATGCAAGAGCCAGCCTCTACTACATGGTGGAGCATTGGGAGAGGCACCCGTATGGAGGTGGTCAAGAATCGGGAGACTCACGCCGGTCGTAACGTCGCAGTTAAAATGATAATGGCAAGTCAAATCACGGGGCCCCACCTGTCTAGCAGTAACTCGCTGTCAAATCACACAGCCCTACGTTTGCAGCAGCCTACTCCCTCATCTTCTCGCGTCTCTGTCGAACCGACTAGGCGGAACTGCCCGCCGCCTACCACGCAGGAAAAGCCCCACCCTTGACTTTTAAATAGTATACAATATACTAATTTTGTATCCATGGATTGTGCGCCATGGAGCAAAGCATCTAGAAAATGGCGGTACACATGTACGGAGTATACAACATGCCCGCCGTGTTCACGTCGCACCCGAGACGGTCGGTCGGTCTGGCACGCTGCTCTCCGAATGGAACGCGCATAATATTGCGTTTGCACACACATGTGGGACGACAATTGAGAACCAACCATAGGCACACTCCCCGGCCCCACAAGTCGTGTGACTTAATAGAAGAGGGAGATGAGCGATAGTACTAGAGAAGTGTTGTACTACGTTTTGGTGAGAAATTTAAAAAAAGGTTTCTTGTCATCTCGCAAAATTAGGTGTCATGTGCTTCGGATCACCGCGAGGGTTAAACAGCGACAACTGAGTTGGGCTAGTCATTGGGGGCACATGCACGAACAATGACTACTCGGCTGCCATCTAGGTCAAGCCGGCTATGTTAATTAGGACATCTATCAACGGACCCCTTTTCTACGAGTTTATCTTTAATTTGAGATTTGTTCCTTGTCTAGTTTGTCCGTCGGGATTCATGTTGTCTCCTTTGGGCAGTGAGGTTATGATTTCTTGTCATGTGGCATTTTTTTGTGTTATATGTTATAATCCGGCGCTTCAGATCAAAATGATGACAACTGCGCCTCCGGTCCACGTGCATGAAGACTTGTAAACAGTCATTGACGAGGTCAAGCCGGCTCCGGTAGACAAAAGAAAACTAGTACTACTCCACTATATATGCAGGAGCCTCCGCGCTTGCTTGCTAGTGTTGCTCTCTTCACACTGTCTCAGCCTCTCCAGATCTAAACACGACAGCGGTGGCCACTCTCTCTCTCTCTCTCTCTGCTCACCGCTGGTCATAGATCCAGCCGGATCCTCTCCGTCAGGGAAGGTGAGAAGGTGCAAAGTTCACGCGGTCGTCCTTGGCGACGACTCTTACCCACTGCTGGGCGCGTCCCGATCAGCCTGCCTTGTCGTTCTCTCCCAAGCACCACTGGTGAGGGAGGGCCTCCGACCCCTTCTTCCTCGCTGCCATAGTGTGGACAGATCCGGCCTCCCTCCGCCCACCTAGCGACATCCCGGTGACCATCAGGTATAACTTCCTTCGAAACCGGCCTTGCTCTACTTCCCGAGATCCTCACATCGCTGCATTTGCATCTTTTACTATTTCTCAGGCCCCCTCATAGATAGGATCGATCGGCTATTCGGAAACCACCTGATTTTTTTACGTTTAAGAGGTAAAACTAGTTCATGCACTCGAATCTAGTACTACTTGGTTCAAACAAGGAAGAAAGGGGGTGGGGGGTGGGGGAGGATTTGTTACCTGAATCTAGAACTTGGTCGAAAGAGGAAATAATGGGGGCGAAAAGTAGCAGAGACTGGCTATCCAACTGGTCTCTAGGTCTAATAGGGAAATAAAGGGAAACGCAGTACAAACTCAATATAAACCCGATCTATTGGTTGAAAAAGGAAAGAAAGTCGGGACTGGGGGACAAGTCAACAAAGTAAGTCCAACACTAGATTTGCTAGCCTCACACAGTATAAGGTGGCTATACCAAACAAAAATGGGACCAACCTAGATATCCTGTTCTGATGTTTGTTGCCCGAGCCACTCTTATGTAATGCCACTGGTAAAATGTAGCAGTCTCACTGTTAAAAGTAAGGACACGTTAAACCAATGTTGTTTTCAATGTAATGCCTCCAGTAATATGAATCAATGGAACTCCTTTACATGTCCTGCTAAAATTTCGCATTAAGATAAGTTGGTTCTTTTCGTTAGAAATGCAACTGTCCTGGTTCGCCTAGTCTCCTGTGCCCAAAGTAATGTCATATTTAATGGTCGTCATAGTTAATCCTAATGCCCACACTAATATCTAGCAATGCCACTGCTTTAGAAATTGCTACTGTCCTTGTAGGATTGCCATTCAGATAAGGAACATGCTTCTTTTCATTTGATGCATGTTTCATCACTTTGTAGTCACCCTCCTTTCCACCTTTTTTGTGCAAACAGAGATATACATTTCACGCTCGATCTTAGTTGAACTGCACAAATGATGTCCAAATTATAGTTGAGCATTCCAGGAGCTTCACAACCAACCTTGATGTTGCTCACCTTTATTTCAAGTAATGAATAAGAAGCTCTGTGGGTTTCGTTTTCTAATGGAAATGGAACCGGGGCTGTAGCCCTTTTCTTAAAAAGAATTGAAGAAGAAGATGCTAGCTCACGGGGCATTGCTTCATTTTAGGTGAACTGCACCAAAAGGTCCCATGAATTGAATCATCCATGTTGGTGACTGAAAGAGCCAGCTCCAGCGTCCCAGTCTAAGCACCCCCGGCCTCCATCCTTGCGACGCATGGTACACCTCATTTGCCACCTGCTCAACCCTAGTGTCACTGATAAAATGAAGTAATAATACAGTTAAAATAGAGCGAGTGTCATCTCTATCATTTCATTTCCAATGTAGATAAAGAAAGTGCTTCTCTTTGTTAATGTATGTTTCATCAACTCGTCCCATTGTTAATGTTCAAGCGTTTCTGCAAACTGGGGTGCTTAATTTTAGTTGATATGTACAAAAATAGAGATTTGAATGTCTCAAGGCGCCTCCTTGTACTACCGCTGTACACTGATGTTCATCACTGGCAGAAGGTGTATCTGGGAGACTTGGGACGATGTCCAGTATGAGGCGTACCGTATGAGGCGTCGCAGGGCCCATCTCGCCCTCGCAGCATGGCATACTATGATACTGTCACAATATTTTCTTCTATTTATTTTGTGTGTTTCATCAACTAGTGCCACTATAACGTAATCACGCTTTTTCATTATCTGTGCAAACAGGGTTATTCAGCTGCATTTTGGTGGAACTGCACAAATGTACGTATGGAACCGGCATATATGCAGAGTGCGGGGTGTGCCAAGTAAAAATTACCGACACCAACCATGCTGCATGCACACATTGGCATCCACCACCACCAGTGGGATGTGTGGCGCTCTCTGTGGATGGATCTTTCTCGGCAGCAAATCCTCTAACCAAATACTAGTAGCTTACTTATGAAAGAAGCACCAATCTATTTTTCTTTATTTGTACATTGTGTCACAACTTTGACCCAAAGGTCCAGAACTATTTTAGGATGATTGGCATAGTACTCGAAGACTGATTGTAAGCATGATTTTCATTAGCTGTCACACTGATTGTAAGCATGAGCAGGTGGAAGATTAGGTTAGTGTGAAGCTTAACTTAAACCTTACCGCCACCGTTGAAACGAGGCGAGCGTCGAGGGAACCGTGGAGAACGGCGGGGAAGCGACGTCACGCCATCCGGCCTCCTCTTGTGATGGGAGAACGAATACTCCTGTGGCTCCGACTGGCTCTGCACCCTCACGAACGGCACACCATACTTGATCGATTCGTTATCCTCTGGGTGCTCGACCTTCAACCTGTACGCCCGCCACCTCCGCCTGACTATCGCCTTGGGCGAATCTGTCTGCTCCATCGCCCAGAGGAGATAGTCGATAAACTCGGAGGACTGCGGCATGACTGCCATCGAGGAGTACATGTACATCGCCGCCCTCATCGCCGCTGTCTCGCTCTTTAGCATACATTGCCACATGGCCCGCACCATCCTCGAAATCTCCCACTCATTGTCAAACCAACTAAGGATCTCCTTCAACCTGGCTAACTTTGCCTGGTCGCCGCCGGCGATCTGCCTGATTCGCTGCTGCATCCTCTCCATAGATGTCCTTCTGAGTGGTCCGGTGCTAGCTTTGGAAGATGGGAGGAGAGACGATGGTCTTGCAATCGAGAAGAGGGAGAGGCGATACAGTGGTTTTGGAATGGAGATGATGGAGAGGAGATGAGGTGGTTTTGCAATGGAGAAGATCATAAGAGGGAGAGGCGAGACGGTGGTTTTGGAATGGAGATGATGGAGAGGAGAGGAGGTGGTTTTGCAATGGAGAAGATCATAAGAGGGAGAGGCGAGACGGTGATTTTGGAATGGAGATGATGGAGAGGAGAGGAGGTGGTTTTGGAATGGAGATGATGGAGAGGACAGGAGGTGGTTTTGCAATGGAGAAGATCAGAAGAGGGAGAGGCGAGACGGTGGTTTTGGAATGGAGATGATGGAGAGGAGACGAGGTGGTTTTGCAATGGAGAAGAGGGAGAGGAGCGTGCGACAACGATTTAGGATTGGACGAGAAGGCCGGCACGCTGTGACTAGATCAAAATCAAAATCAATTTACCCTTCAATTAAGAAAGCGACCCCACATTAACTAGTCTCCCTTTTATTCTGGGTCATAATTGACCATGATTTTCGCACATAAAATATATTTCATACGTTGCAAAAATAATATAATTTGAAAGTACATTCAGATACAAAACAAATGATACAATTTTTGGTGACAAGCATTCACATTTTGCTTGTCAAATACAGTACGTGGTCAAACTTTGACCCAAAATACGCAAAACAACAAAAAAATACTTCCAAGATCAGCGCCGCTCTTCCGCTCTTCTCCTCTTAAACCACCGCCGCTCCTCTCCTATTCTAATCTAAATCCAGCGCCGCTCCTCTCCTCTTCCATTTCAAAACCACCGCCCCTCCTCTCCTGTTCCAGTCCAAAACCAGCGTCGCTCCTCTCCCGTTCTAATCCAAAACCAGCGCCGCTCCTCTCCTCTTCCATTCAAAAACCACCACCGGCGAGTGAAGGTGCTGTGGAGAAGTAGATCGATGGAGGAGTACAACCGATACGTGAGGATCGCAGACAACGACCCTGTGAAGCTAGCTAGCATGTTGGAGATACAGTCTTGGTTTGACAACAAGGACCAACTAGCGGCGACGGTGACATCCATGGCGAAATATCTAGAACAGAGCGAAAAGGTAGCGATACTCCCGAAGGGAGTCGCGCCGGAGTACATAGAGCTGCTCCTTTGGGCCATGGACCAAATAGATTCACCGAATCCGATCGTGATGGAGCGGTGGTGGGAGTATCGATCCCAGATGGAGCATCCACCAGAGATTGAAGGATCGAGCATCTAGAGGGTGCCGTTTGTGAGGGTGTCCTGCCAGAGCGAGCCGGTGGAGTCTTCGTCGATCGAACCCAACTGCAAGAGGAGAAAAGCAGTTGGCCCGACGACGCTTCCCCGCTATCGTCTCCCTCGCCATTCACATTGTCTCATGGGGCGGCTGTCTACCGCCGAGGAATAGGAGCGGGCTCCCCCCCCAGCCCAATAGTCGGGCAGGTTGTGAATTGTCAGGAGGAGCTTAGGGTTGTCAGTATTTGCAGGTTGTGAATTGTTTTTGTGTTGTGTATTTTGAGAGTACTTTCAGATATGAATGTCTTTTGAATTTCAGATTTGCAGTATTGAGCATATGAAGTATTTTATGAATTCTAGAGATATATTTTTAGCACTTAAAAAATGTAGTTTCATAGGAGTATAAAAGTGCAGACAATGTGATTCTCAAAGAAGAAACTGCAAGTTTCAGTTTCAGATAAGAAACTGCAAGTTCAGTTTCAGATAAGAAACTGCAACTTTCAGAGGCAGAGCATTTATATTAACACGGCCTTTTCAAACAGGGTTAACATCATGTTGGAAGTTTTATTCATGGTCAAAAATGGAACTACCAGCCAGTTAACATCATGCTGATTAACATTCATGCATAGCACATCTTCATATGATGCACAATCAAAATGCCCACACAATGTCGAGTGTGCGAAACACAGAGAAAACGAGGGACGAAGTTTTGGCAAGTGGTGGACGTGGTTTTGGGCTGCCCCATCTTGGCTTTCATTTTTAACATGCGCAGCCCACGACCTCGGATGGGAGGTCCATAGGCCTATTTGTATTTTCTTAGGGCCGTCATGTATCGACCGGCCTATGGACCTCCCATCTGAGGTTTTATTTTTGGAAGCCCAATTTATGTATTTTTTTGAAGAAAACGCAGAGGTCTGTTCTATTTTTTTATATAAGAATAGGAATGCCAGGTCCAACTTATGTTTCCCTTCTTACTATATTATATATATTTAAATTATTCTATATGTTATTATATATTATTTTTATTGGCATCATATATTTAACAGATACTTACATATGTAAGAAAACAATATCCCACATCTTATTAACTTATAAAAATAATTTCTTAACAAATAAAATCCTGGTGATTGTGTACAAAAGCTTGGTAAGATTTAAGGATGAATGTAATAATATCACTTATTATTTAAATATATTTATAACAAAATGCTCAACCCCTTTTTATTTTTTGATAACATTGCTGCCCCAACCCAAGATTTTAATTAGAATCAGCCCAGCAAAATCGTGTATTTCGAGAAAGTGCAAATGGCTTGTAATTTTTTTGGAAATAAAATAAATGGGCCGCATGGACGCTACATTATTTGTTCACCCAGCCTAGCTAATGGCTGTAATTCAAAAAAAAAGATCAAATTGACTGTAAATTCTACCGCGCAAAAAAAGATGTAAATTCTAAAAAAATGGGTTGAATACGTGCCACATTTTTGGAGGCTGAAACGTGGGCCAATAGGTTGAAGCCAACGCAAGTCGTTGTCAATTTAGTCAACAAATGATTCTGACATGTTAGCCGTTGGATTTACATCCAACGACCGACGTCCATCTTTAATCTCTCGTCTTCTTCCTCCAGTGCCGCCGGGACCACCTCCCGCCTCCTGCTGCTAGCAGCTCTGCTTAGCATGCTTCGCTATGAAGCGCTACTCCACCATTGGCCAGGCCATCCCTCCACCCCTCCACACCTCATGTTCTTCTCCACCGACTACCGAACCAGACTGCACTAGAACTAGTTAACCCTCGTACACCTCTCCGTCTGCGACTCTACTCCCGCGTCTTCCCATCTCCGGCTCGTTGCTGTCCAAGGCCTCGCCGTCATCCACCAGCTTGAATGCGCTCGGCGTGGCATAGTCAATATGGTCAACGAACGACACCATCAAAAGTAGACTGTGCGTGGAGAGGCTAACAGCTGGGTCCACGGTCGCACACAAGGAAATGCCTCCTTATTACATGCAAAATAATGATTCCTCCACCTGACATCTGGGACCCACCGGAAGGGCCTCTATATTTCACGAAAAAAATGTGCCCCCCACTGACATGTCGGACCCACCAGCTATCTTCGCACGCAAGGAAGTGCCTCCTTATTACACACAAAAAATGAATACTCCCCCTGACAGCTAGAACCCAGCATAGTGGGAGGCTGACTTGTGGGCCTACCAAGTTGACGGGGATGGAGGGCTTTGTCAACTTAGTCAATATGAATGATTCTAGCTCCTGTTACCGTACGATGTTCATCCAACGACCGTGGTGCTTCTTCAACCTCTGGTCTTCTTGCTCCAGCCGCCCAAACCAGCGCCGGTCGTGCCGCGTGCTCCTGCCTCCCGTGGCCGACTGTGATGTCGCGGAGGCCTCACCGCCCCCTACTACTCCCACCGCTGGCCAGGCCATCCCTCTACTCACCCACACCCCCTGTTATTCTGTGGCGACAGCAGCCTCACACCGCAGCCAAACCAGTGAACCCTCGTACTCCTCTTCGCGTGGGCATCCACTGTTGCGTCTTCCCCGGCTCCGAGTCGTCCCCTTCCTAGGCCTCGCCGTCGTCCACCGCCATGGTGCTCTCGGCGCGGTGTGGTCAACGTGGTCAAGGAACGACTTCCATCGGATGTGGACTATACGTGGAGAGGCTGACAGCTGGGTCCACGGCCACAGCAAGGAAGTGCCTCCTTATTACGCGCAAAATAATGATTCCTCCGCCTGACAACGGGGACCCACCGGGCGGGCCACCATATTTCGCGAAAAAAGCGTTTCCCCCTGACTGCTGGGACCCACCAGCTACATCTTCGCACGCAAGGAAGTGCGTCTGGGCAAATAAAACGATTCGCCCCCTGACTGCTGGGACTCACCAGCTACATCTTCGCACGCAAGGAAGTGCGTCCGGGCAAAAAAAAACGATTCGCCCCCTAACTGCTGGGACCCACCAGCTACATCTTCACACGCAAGGAAGTGAATCCGAGCAAAAAAATACGACTCGCCCCCCTGACTACTAGGACCCACCAACTACATCTTCGCAGGCAAGGAAGTGCCTAACAGTCGGGACCCACCTGGTCGAAGCGTACGTAGCGTTGTCATTCTGGTCGTGAACGTGTACGTACATACTGGTCGATGTAGAGGCACGCACGTGTCATAGTAGAGGCGTGCACGTAGCATGTACACGTACGTACAACGGCCAGGGTGCAAGAAAGAAAATACGGCCACGTATGTGTACATACGTACGGGTGGGGTCTTGAATGCCTACTCGCGCATATATACGTATGGACAGGGCTCGTGTACATGGCTGGGTCGGAACGGAGAAACAACATCGTCGTCGTGTTCATGGGGAGCCAACCGGCTGGGTCGGAACGGAATGCGTGGTCGTATTCATCGGGAGGGCTTGGACGGAACAAGCGATGGAAATGAGGCCTGGCGTACCGCAGAACGGAGGAAACGGCTTTGTGTTCAACCAACCACGTTCGAAACGGGATCCTGTTCATCGGGAGGGGTCTGGGGTACCGCAAAACAGAGGAAACGGACGTCCTACGGGGAAACGGGGGTCCTGTTGATCGGGAGGGGTGTGGCGTACTGCAAAACGGAGGAAACGGACCTCCTACGGTCGAAATGGGGGTCCTGTTGATCGGGAGGGGTGTGGCGTACCGCAAAACGGACGAAACAGACTTGTGTTGGAGCGCTATGGTCGAAACGGGGGTCCTGTTCATCGGGAGGGGTGTGGCATACCGCAAAACGAGACTCCACGGGATATTGTTCATCTCCACCGTCGACCTCCTCCAGCCTCCACGGGCTACTGTTTATCCACCGTCGACCTCCTCCACCCTCCACCTGCGTCTGTTCATCCACGGGCTCCTGTTCATCCAGCCTCCACCGTGCGCTACTCCACCGGCTACTGTTCAACCACCCCTCTCCACGGGCTCCTGTTCAACCACCCCTCCACGGGCTACTGTTCATCCACCCCTCCACCATCTACTCTTCATCCAGCCCTCCACGGGGTCCTGTTAATCCAGCCCCAACCGGCTCGATCGATCGGGGTCCTGTTCATCCAGATGCAACGCCACGGGTCCTGTTAATCCAGCCCCAACCGGCTCGATCAATCGGGGTCCTGTTCATCCAGATGCAACGCCACGGGTCCTGTTCATCCACTCCCACCGCTCACTATTCATCCACCCCCCCACAACGCTCACTGTTCATCTAGAGAGGCAGCATCGATCAGCTTCAGTTAGCAGCAGTAGCGAAGGAATTGCTCAATCGGGTTCAGTTAACAGCCATCCATCGATCGCTCAGGTTCAGTAACGCGTAGCCTGTAGTGCAATCGCTCAGGTTTAGTTAGAGCCCAACGCCTCGCTCAGGTTCAGTTAGAGCCAACAACTCGCACACACGCGCGTATGTGTATGAGAGAAACGCACATCGCTCGGCCCCCGACCACCCATCGTCACCGGGAATTCCCCGAAATTTTCCTCACCCTCACTTCTACCACGGTTTTTTCCATCATGGACGGCTCCAAGAATGTCATGCAGCTGCGTCTCCGGCCTGCCTAGGACGAAAAGCCCATTTTCTGTCATGATTTTTTTGTCATAGAAGTAGGAGCCCACCACATCTATGATGATACCGGGTTTTGTCACAACTATCGTCATAGAAGTGTCATATGTATGACAGATTTTTTTTTCGTTCGGCCCAAAATGTCACAGGTGTGTCTTATTTTTGTAGTGAAGGTAATAGTCTCATAGTGAGTTTTGTCAAATATCAAGTTATACTTAAGCATCTTCTTCTTATTTTTAACAGTAAAGTCATGTGCTACCATACTCTTATAATCTATAAAAATAGTGGGCAACAACTTTTCCTCTTTCTCATGATGCCTAATAGGTATCTCAAAGTGTTTAGCGAGGCATGAAGCAAAGATACATTGAAGATGGGGCCCTTTGTACGGTTCAGAATTGACCGTTTAGCAACAATAGCGCCTAAACTGAAGGTTGTATCACGAAACAAAGCATGGCGCAAAATAATAAGGTCTGGAGCACTAAGGTTTCCACTATTCCCGCGACCAATTAAGCATCTACTAGCAAATATCGCAAAGTAACGTAGAACAGGAAAATGTATACTAGTAGTTCTTGCATCTGAAACTTTCCTTGTTTCTCCTACATCAATTCTATCAATAAATCCATCCACATCGCTAGGATGTTGTTTCTCGATGCTGCCCATAAAGGGTAACTTGCAAACCAAACAAAAATCATGGAGTGACATCTCCTTAACCTCATCATATAAGTGAAACTCCACTGAAGGTGGTGATTTCTTAGCATGGAAGTAAAAATTTTGCACAAAAATATTAGTGAGTAGGAGATACTGTTCACGCTGGTCGTGGAGGAAGTCGGTGAGGCCTGCATTCTCATCCAAGTAATAAAAGCCGTCATAAATTCCGGAGGCCTTCAAGAACGCATCACAAGTCTATTCAGACGGTCGAACCTCCGCGGTGCGAGGAAGATTGTATTTGGGCTTTTTATTCACCTCATTCTGCTTATCCTTCGAGCTTCTGCTCGAGGAGCCCCTCAACAATCTCTTCATCATTTTCTTTCTCTGAAAAATTTCTGAAATTTTTAGTGACTCTAAATAAAAGCGAACCAAACTCAACAAGATTGACAACAACTACTCCCATAAGTGCCTAGAGGCTATATCATGCATTAAAATTACTCTGGACCATATAAATTTGACATGCAAGCTCAAGAACAAGGTCACCTTAGCAACAAAAATTTGCAATAAATAAAGCACTAGAACAAAAACTAATTGGACCATTGGAGGAGTCACATACCGAAGAACAATCCCCCAAAATAGTTTTGTGAATGGAGCTTTGAGCAAGGAGATCGAAAATGGCAGCAAGATGAGCTAGAACACGGGTTTGAGCTATGGAATGATTTTTTATGGAGGAACACAAAGTGAGTGGGTGCTGGAATAAGTGGAGGGGGACCACGTGCGGCCCATGACGTAAGGGGCGCGCCCGGGGGGGTGTGCCCTGTGCCCTCGTGGCCAAATGGTGGGTCCCCCTGGTGTGTTCTCAGTGCCAAAATTCTTAAATATTCTACAAAAATTCATACTTCATTTTCAGGGCATTTGGAGAACTTTTTGTTTCGGGGTATTTTTTTATTGCATGGGTAATTCAGAAAACAGACAAAAAAAATACTATTTTTGCTTTATTTAATGTAAATAACAGAAAGTAAAAGGAAGGTATAGAGAGTTGTGCTTTCTAACTTCATCCATCTCATGCTCATCAAAAGGAATCCACTAACAAGGTTGATCAAGTCTTGTTAACAAACTTCTTCCGAATAACATGAAACCGAAGAATTTTCAAATAACACTAGGTTACCTCAACGGGGATATGCATGTCCCCAACAATAAAAATATCGTATTTCTTTTTGACAGAAGGAAGAGGGAATTCAAAACCTCCAATAGTAATCATTGAAAATTTTCCAATAGAATTGATACTATGAACTTGAGGTTGTTTCCTAGGAAAGTGTACCGTATGCTCATTACCATTAACATGAAAAGTGACATTGCCTTTGTTGCAATCAATAACAGCCCCTGCAGTATTTAGAAAAGGTCTACCAAGGATAATCGACATACTGTCTTCCTCGGGAATATCAAGAATAACAAAGTCCGTTAAAATAGTAACGTTTGCAACCACACCATGCACATCCTCACAAATACCGACGGGTATAGAAATTGATTTATCGGCCATTTACAAAGAGATTTCAGTAGGTGTCAACTTATTCAAATCAAGTCTATGATATAAGGAGAGAGGCATAACACTAACACCGGCTCCAAGATCACATAAAGCAGTTTTAACATAGTTTCTTTTAATGGAGCATGGTATAGTTGGTACTCCTGGATCTAGGTCCTAGTTTCTTTGGTATTCCACCCTTAAAAGTATAATTAGCAAGCATGGTGGAAATTTCAGCTTCCGGTATCTTTCTTTTATTTGTAACAATATCTTTCATATACTTAGAATAATGATTCATTTTAAGCATATCAGTCAAACGCATATGCAAAAAGATAGGTCTAATCATTTCAGCAAAGCGCTCAAAATCCTCATAATCCTTTTTCTTGGATGGTTTAGGAGGAAAAGGCATGGGTTTGTGAACCCATGGTTCTCTTTCTTTACCATTCTTCCTAGCAACAAAGTCTCTCTTATCATAACGTTGATTCTTTGATTGTGGGGTTATCAAGATCAACAGCAGGTTCAATCTCTACATCATTATTATTACTAGGTTGAGCATCAACATGAACATCATCATTAACAATATTACTAGGTTCATGTTCATTACCAGATTGTGTTTCAGCATCAGAAATAGAAATGTCGTTGGGATTCTCAGGTGTGTCTATAACAGGTTCACTAGGAGCATGCAAAGTCCTATCATTTTTCTTTTTCTTCTTCTTAGAAGGATTAGGTGCATCAACATTAGTTCTCTGAGAATCTTGCTCAACTCTCTTAGGGTGGCCCTCAGGATACAAAGGTTCCTGAGTCATTCTTGTTGGGGAACATAGTAATTTCAAAAATTTCCTACGCACACGCAAGATCATGGTGATGGCATAGCAACAAGAGAGGAGAGTGTTGTCCACGTACCCTCGTAGACCGTAAGCGGAAGCATTATGACAACGCGATTGATGTAGTCGTACGTCTTCACGATTCGACCGATCCAAGCACCGAACGTACGGCACCTCCGTGTTCAGCACACGTTCAGCTCGATGACGTTCCCCGGGCTCCAATCCAGCAAAGCGTCGGGGATGAGTCCCGTCAGCACGACGGCGTGGTGACGATGATGATGTTCTACCGGCGCAGGGCTTCACCTAAGCTTCGCAATGATATGACCGAGGTGGAATATGGTGGAGGGGGGGCACCGCACACGGCTAAGGAACGATCACGTAGATCAACTTGTGTGTCATGGGGTGCCCCCCTGCCCCCGTATATAAAGGAGCAAGGGGGGAGGAGGCCGGCCCTAGGAGGGGGCGCGCCAAGTGTGGAGTCCTACTAGGACTCCCTAGTCCTAGTAGGATTCCACCTCCCTTGTTGGAGTAGGAGAAGGGGAAAGAGGGGGAGAGGAAGAAGGAAAGGGGGGCTGCGCCCCTTGTCCAATTCGGACCAGAGGGGGGGCGCAGGCCTCCTTCCTTTTGGCCTCTCTCCTCTATTCCCGTATGGCCCAATAAGGCCCATATACTCCCCGGCAAATTCCCGTAACTCTCAGATACTCTGAAAAATACCCGAATCACTCGGAACCTTTCCGAACTCCGAATATAGTCATCCAATATATCGATCTTTACGTCTCGACCATTTCGAGACTCCTCGTCATGTCCCCGATCTCATCAGGGACTCCGAACTCCTTCGGTACATCAAAACTCATAAAGTCATAATATAACTATCATCGAAACCTTAAGCGTGTGGACCCTACGGGTTCGAGAACTATGTAGACATGACCTAGAACTGTTTCCGGTCAATAACCAATAGTGGAACCTGGATGTTCATATTGGCTCCTACATATTCTACGAAGATCTTTATCGGTCAAACCGCATAACAACATACATTGTTCCCTTTGTCATCGGTATGTTACTTGCCCGAGATTCGATCGTCGGTATCCAATACCTAGTCCATTCTCGTTACCGGCAAGTCTCTTTACTCGTTCCATAATACATCATCCCACAACTAACTCATTAGTTGCAATGCTTGCAAGGCTTTAAGTGATGTGCATTACCGAGAGGGCCCAGAGATACCTCTCCGACAAGCGGAGTGACAAAACCTAATCTCGAAATACGCCAACCCAACATGTACCTTCGGAGACACCTGTGGAGCACCTTTATAATCACCCAGTTTCGTTGTGATGTTTGGTAGCACACAAAGTGTTCCTCTGGTAAACGGGAGTTGCATAATCTCATAGTCACAGGAACATGTATAAGTCATGAAGAAAGCAGTAGCAACATACTAAACGATCGTGTGCTAAGCTAACGGAATGGGTCAAGTCAATCACATCATTCTCCTAATGATGTGATCCTGTTAATCAAATGACAACTCTTTTGTCCATGGCTAGGAAACTTAACCATCTTTGATTCACGAGCTAGTCAAGTAGAGGCATACTAGTGACACTATGTTTGTCTATGTATTCACACATGTATTATGTTTCCGGTTAATACAATTCTAGCATGAATAATAAACATTTATCATGAAATAAGGAAATAAATAATAACTTTATTATTGCCTCTAGGGCATATTTCCTTCAGTCTCCCACTTGCACTAGAGACAATAATCTAGTTCACATCACCATGTGATTTAACACCAATATTCACATCTGTATGTGATTAATACCCATAGTTCACATCGTCATGTGATCAACGCCCAAAGGGTTTACTAGAGTCAATAATCTAGTTCACATGGCTATGTGATTAACACCCAAAGAGTACTAAGGTATGATCATGTTTTTCTCATGAGAGAAGTTTAGTCAACGGGTCTGTCACATTCAGAGCCGTATGTATTTTTGCAAATATTCTATGTCCACAATGCTCTGCATGGAGCTACTCTAGCTAATTGCTCCCACTTTCAATATGTATCCAGATTGAGACTTAGAGTCATCTGGATTGGTGTAAAAGCTTGCATCGTTGTAACTTTTTACGACTGGCTCTTTTATCACCTCCATAATCGAGAAACATCTCCTTAGTCCTCACTAAGGATATTCTTGACCGCTGTTCTAGTGATCTACTTTTAGATCAAAGTTGTATTCCTTAGCCAAACTCAGAGCAAGGTATACAATAGGTCTAGTACACAACATAGCATACTTTATAGAACCTATGACTGAGGCATAGGGAATGACTGTTCATTCTTTTCTATTTTCTGCCATGGTCGGGTTTTGAGTCTTACTCAACTTCACACCTTGCAACATAGGCAAGAACTCTTTCTTTGACTATTCCATTTTGAACTACTTCAAAATCTTGCCAAGGTATGTACTCATTAAAAAATCTTATCAAGCGTCTTGATCTATCTCTATAGATCTTGATGCTCAATGTGTAAGCAGCTTCACCAAGGTCTTTCTTTGAAAAACTCCTTTCAAACACTCCTTTATGCTTTCCAGGAAAGTTCTACATTATTTCCGATCAACAATATGTCATTCACATATACTTATCAGAAATGCTGTAGTGCTCCCACTCACTTTCTTGTAAATACATGCTTCACTGCAAGTCTGTATTAAAACTATATGCTTTGATCAACTTATCAAAGCGTATATTCAAACTCCGAGATGCTTGCACCAGTCCATTGATGGATCGCTGGAGCTTGCACATTTTGTTAGCACCTTTCGGATCGACAAAACCTTCTGGTTGCATCATATATAGCTCTTCTTTAAAAAATCCATTAAGGAATGCTGTTTTGACATCCATTTGCCAGATTTCATAAAATGTGGCAATTGCTAACATGATTCAGACAGACTTAAGCATAGATACGAGTGAAAAACTCTCATCGTAGTCAACACCTTGAACTTGTCGAAAACCTTTTGCGACAATTCTAGCTTTGTAGATAGTAACACTATCAGCGTCCGTCTTCCTCTTGAAGATCCATTTAATCTCAATGTCTCGCCGATCATTGGGAAGTCAATCAAAGTCCATACTTTGTTTTCATACATGGATCTTATCTCAGATCTCATGGCCTCAAGCCATTTTGCGGAATCTGGGCTCACCATCACTTCTTCATAGTTCATAGGTTCGTCATGGTCTAGTAACATAACTTCCAGAACAGGATTGCCATACCACTCTGGTGCGGATCTTACTCTGGAAGACCTACGAGGTTCTGTAGTAACTTAATCTGAAGTTTCATGATCATCATCATTAACTTCCTCACTAATTGGTGTAGTAGTCACAGGAACAGATTTCTATGATGAACTACTTTCAAATAAGGGAGCAAGTACAATTACCTTATCAAGCTCTACTTTCCTCCCACTCACTTCTTTCAAGAGAAAACTCCTTCTCTAGAAAGGATCCATTCTTAGCAACGAATGTTTTGCCTTCGGATCATACAAGGTGTACCCAATAGTTACCTTTGGGTATTCTATGAAGACGCACTTCTCCGATTTGGGTTCGAGCTTATTAGGTTGAAACTTTTTCACATAAGCATCGCAGCCCCAAAATTTAAGAAACGACAACTTTGGTTTCTTGCCAAACCCCAGTTCATAAGGCGTCGTCTCAACGGACTTTGATGGTGCCCTATTTAAAGTGAATGCAACTGTCTCTAATGCATAACCCCAAAACAATAGTGGTAAACTGATAAGAGACATCATAAATCGCACCATATCTAGTAAAGTATGATTACGACGTTCGGACACACCATAACATTGTGGTGTTCCAGGTGGCGTGAGTTGCGAAACTATTCCGCATTGTTTCAAATGTATACCAAACTCGTAACTCAAATATTCTCCTCCACGATCAGATCGTAGAAATTTTATTTTCTTGTTACGATGATTTTCAACTTCACTCTGAAATTCTTTGAACTTTTCAAACATTTCAGACTTATGTTTCATTAAGTAGATATACCCATATCTGCTCAAATCATCTGTGAAGGTCAGAAAATAATGATACTTGCCGCGAGCCTCAACACTCATCGGATCGCATACATCAGTATGTATTATTTCCAATAAGTCAGTTGCTCGCTCTATTGTTCCGGAGAACAGAGTCTTTAGTCATCTTGCCCATAAGGCATGGTTCGCAAGCATCAAGTGATTCATAATCAAGTGATTCCAAAATCCCATCAGCATGGAGTTTCTTCATGCGCTTTACACCAATATGACCTAAACTGCAGTGCCACAAATAAGTTGCACTATCATTATTAACTTTGCATCTTTTGGTTTCAATATTATGAATATGTGTATCACTACGATCGAGATCCAACGAACCATTTTTCATTGGGTGTGTAACCGTATAAGGTTTTATTCATGTAAACAGAACAACAATTTATTCTCTTACTTAAATGAATAACCGTATTGCAATAAACATGATCAAATCATATTCATGCTCAACGCAAACACCAAATAACACTTATTTAGTTTCAACACTAATCCCGAAAGTATTGGGAGTGTGCGATGATGATCATATCAATCTTGGAACTACTTCCAACACACATCGTCACCTCGCCTTTTTACTATTTTCTGTTTATTCTGCAACTCCCGTTTCGAGTTACTACTCTGAGCAACTGAACCAGTATCAAAATGCTGAGGGGTTGCTATAAACACTAGTAAAGTACACATCAATAACATGTATATCCAATATACCTTTGTTCACTTTTGCCATCCTTCTTATCCGCCAAATACTTGGGGCAGTTCCACTTCTAGTGACTAGTCCCTTTGCAGTAGAAGCACTTAGTCTTAGGCTTAGGACCAGACTTGGGCTTCTTCACTTGAGCAGCAACTTGCTTACCGTTCCTCTTGAAGTTCCACTTCTTCCCTTTGCCCTTTTCTTGAAACTAGTGGTCTTGTCAACCATCAACACTTGATGCTTTTCTTGATTTCTACCTTCATCGATTTCGGCATCACGAAGAGCTTGGGAATCGTTTTCGTCATCCCTTGCATACTATAGTTCATCACGAAGTTCTACTAACTTGGTGATGGTGACTAGAGAATTCTGTCAATCACTATCTTATCTGGAAGATTAACTCCCACTTGATTCAAGCGATTGTAGTACCCAGACAATCTGAGCACATGCTCACTAGTTGAGCGATTCTCCTCCATCTTTTAGCTATAGAACTTGTTAGAGACTTCATATCTCTCAAGTCGGGTATTTGCTTGAAATATTAAATTCAACTCCTAGAACATCTCATGTGGTCCATGACATTCAAAACGTCTTTGAAGTCCCGATTCTAAGCCATTAAGCATGGTGCACTAAACTATCAAGTAGTCATCATATTGAGCTAGCCAAACGTTCATAACGTCTGCATCTGCTCCTGCAATAGGTCTGTCACGTAGCGGTGCATTAAGGACATAATTCTTCTGTGCAGCAATGAGGATAAACCTCAGATCACGGATCCAATCCGCATCATTGCTACTAACATCTTTCAACATAGTTTTCTCTAGGAACACATATAAAAATAAACATATGAAAGCAACAACGCGAGCTATTGATCTACAACATAATTTGCAAAATACTACCAGGACTAAGTTCATGATAAATTAAAGTTCAATTAATCATATTACTTAAGAACTCCCACTTAGAAAGACATCCCTCTAATCTTCTAAGTGATCACGTGATCCAAATCAACTAAACCATAACCGATCATCACGTGAGATGGAGTAGTTTTCAATGGTGAACATCACTATGTTGATCATATCTACTATATGATTCACGCTCGACCTTTCGGTCTCCGTGTTCCGAGGCCATATCTGCATATGCTAGGCTCGTCAAGTTTAACCTGAGTATTCTGCGTGTGCAAAACTGGCTTGCACCCGTTGTAGATGGACGTAGAGCTTATTACACCCGATCATCACGTGGTGTCTGGGCACGACGAACTTTGGCAACGGTGCATACTCAGGGAGAACACTTCTTGATAATTAGTGAGAGATCATCTTAAAATGCTACCGTCAATCAAAGCAAGATAAGATGCATAAAGGATAAACATCACATGCAATCAATATAAGTGATATGATATGGCCATCATCATCTTGTGCTTGTGATCTCCATCTCCAGAGCACCGTCATGATCACCATCGTCACCGGCGCGACACCTTGATCTCCATCGTAGCATCGTTGTCGTCTCGCCAACTATTGCTTCTACGACTATCGCTACCGCTTAGTGATAAAGTAAAGCAATTACAGGGTGTTTGCATTTCATACAATAAAGCGACAACCATATGGCTCCTGCCAGTTGCCGATAACTCGGTTACAAAACATGATCATCTCATACAATAAAATATAGCATCACGTCTTGACCATATTACATCACAACATGCCCTGCAAAAACAAGTTAGACGTCCTCTACTTTGTTGTTGCAAGTTTTACGTGGCTGCTATGGGCTTAGCAAGAACCGTTCTTACCTACGCATCATAACCACAACGATAGTTCGTCAAGTTAGTGCTGTTTTAACCTTCGCAAGGACCGGGCGTAGCCATACTCGGTTCAACTAAAGTTGGAGAAACTGACACCCACCAGCCACCTATGTGCAAAGCACGTCGGTAGAACCAGTCTCGGTAAGCGTACGCATAATGTCGGTCCGGGACGCTTCATCCAACAATACCGCCGAACCAAAGTATGACATGCTGGTAAGCAGTATGACTTGTATTGCCCACAACTCATTTGTGCTCTACTCGTGCATATAACATCAACGCATAAAACCTAGGCTCGGATGCCACTGTTGGGGAACGTAGTAATTTCAAAAAATTTCTACGCACACGCAAGATCATGGTGATGGCATAGCAACGAGAGAGGAGAGTGTTGTCCATGTGCCCTCGTAGACCGTAAGCGGAAGCGTTATGACAACGCGGTTGATGTAGTCGTATGTCTTCACGATTCGACCGATCCAAGCACCGAACATACGGCACCTCCGTGTTCAACACACGTTCAGCTCGATGAGGTTCCCCGGGCTCCAATCCAGCAAAGCGTCGGGGATGAGTCCCGTCAGCACGACGGCGTGGTGACGATGATGATGTTCTACCGGCGCAGGGCTTCACCTAAGCTTCGCGACGATATGATCGAGGTATAATATGGTGGAGGGGCCCCCCTGCCCCTGTATATAACGGAGCAAGGGGGGAGGAGGCCGGCCCTAGGAGGGGGCGCGACAAGTGTGGAGTCCTACTAGGACTCCCTAGTCCTAGTAGGATTCCACCTCCCTTGTTGGAGTAGGAGAAGGGGAAAGAGGGGGAGAGGAAGAAGGAAAGGGGGGCTGCGCCCCTTGTCCAATTCGGACCAGAGGGGGGGCGCAGGCCTCCTTCCTTTTGGCCTCTCCCCTCTATTCCCGTATGGCCCAATAAGGCCCATATACTCCCCGGGGAATTCCCGTAACTCTTCGGTACTCCGAAAAATACCCGAATCACTCGGAACCTTTCCGAACTCCGAATATAGTCGTCCAATATATCGATCTTTACGTCTCGACCATTTCGAGACTCCTCGTCATGTCCACGATCTCATCCGGGACTACGAACTCCTTCGGTACATCAAAACTCATAAAGTCATAATATAACTGTCATCGAAACCTTAAGGGGCGGACCCTACGGGTTCGAGAACTATGTAGACATGACCTAGAACTGTTTCCGGTCAATAACCAATAGTGGAACCTGGATGTTCATATTGGATCCTACATATTCTACGAAGATCTTTATCGGTCAAACCGCATAACAACATACGTTGTTCCCTTTGTCATCGGTATGTTACTTGCCCGAGATTCGATAGTCAGTATCCAATACCTAGTTCAATCTCGTTACCGGCAAGTCTCTTTACTCGTTCCGTAATACATCATCCCACAACTAACTCATTAGTTGCAATGCTTGCAAGGCTTTAAGTGATGTGTATTACCGAGAGGGCCCAGAGATACCTCTCCGACAATTGGAGTGACAAAACCTAATCTCGAAATACGCCAACCCAACATGTACCTTCGGAGACACCTGTAGAGCACCTTTATAATCACCCAGTTACGTTGTGATGTTTGGTATCACGCAAAGTGTTCCTCTGGTAAACGGGAGTTGCATAATCTCATAGTCACAGGAACATGTATAAGTCATGAAGAAAGCAGTAGCAACATACTAAACGATCATGTGCTAAGCTAACGGAATGGGTCAAGTCAATCACATCATTCTCCTAATGATGTGATCCTGTTAATCAAATGACAACTCTTTTGTCCATGGCTAGGAAACTTAACCATCTTTGATTCACGAGCTAGTCAAGTAGAGGCATACTAGTGACACTATGTTTGTCTATGTATTCACACATGTATTATGTTTCCGGTTAATACAATTCTAGCATGAATAATAAACATTTATCATGAAATAAGAAAATAAATAATAACTTTATTATTGCCTCTAGGGCATATTTCCTTCAATTCTACCCCCTCTAGTAATAACTCTAACAACATTATCATTTTTCTTATTTTTGAATTCATTGAGAAAACCATCTTGTGCCTTAAGTACTTGCTCTACTTGAGTGGTAACCATGGATGCATGTTTGCTAATAATCTTAAGGTCACATTTAACTCTAGACATATAATCACTCAAGTGTTCAATCATATAAGCATTACGTTTCAATTGTCTACCAACATAAGCATTGAAGTTTTCTTGTTTAACAATAAAATTATCAAACTCATCCAAGCATTAGCTAGCAGACTTATAACGAGGAATATCACCTTCATCAAATCTATAGAGATAATTTACCTTTACTACCTGTGTTGGGTTATCAAGACCATGTATTTCTTCAATAGGTGGTAAATTCTTAACATCTTCAGCTTTAATACCCTTTTCTTTCATAGATTTCTTTGCCTCTTGCATATCTTCAGGACTGAGAAATAGAATACCCCTTTTCTTTGGAGTTGGATTAGGAGTTGGTTCAGGAAGTGTCAAATCATTATCATTGCTCAATATATTATTCAATAGCAATTCAACTTGCTCAACAGTTCTTTCCCTGAAAACAGAACCAGCACAACTATCCAGGTGGTCTCTGGAAGCATCGGTTAGTCCATTATAGAAGATATCAAGTATTTAATTTTTCTTGAGAGGATGATCAAGAAAAGCATTAAGTAATTGGAGAAGCCTCCCCCAAGCTTGTGGGAGACTCTCTTCTTAAATTTGCACAAAATTATATATTTCCCTTAAGGCAGCTTGTTTCTTATGAGCGGGGAAATATTTAGCAGAGAAGTAATAAATCATATCCTGGGGACTATGCACATAGCCAGGAGCAAGAGAATTAAACCATATTTTAGCATCACCCTTTATTGAGAATGGAAATAACTTAAGGATATAGTAATAACGATTTTTTTCCTCATGAGTAAATAGGGTGGTTATATCATTCAATTTAGTAAGATGTGCCACAACAGTTTCAGATTCATAGCCATAAAAAGGATCCGATTCAACCAAAGTAATTAACTTAGGACCGACAGAGAAATCACAATCCTTATCAGAAGTATAGATAGGTGAAGTAGCAAAAGTAGGGTCATAATTCATTCTAGCATTCAGAGACTTTTCTTTTAGCTTAAATAAAAGTTTCTTAAGATCATATCTATCTTTGCAAGCAAAAAGGTCTCTGGCAGTTTCTTCATCCATAACATAACCCTCATGCACATCAAGCAATTCATATCTAGGGGGAGAATCTTCATCAGCACTTTCATCAATATTATCAGTTTCAATAATTTCATTCTCTCTAACCCTAACAAGTTGTTCATCGAGAAATTCACCTAATGGCACAGTATTATCAAGCATAGAAGTAGTTTCATCATAAGCATCATGCATAGCAGAAGTGACATCATCAATAACATGCGGCATATCAAAATCAATAGCATGTGTAGGTGTCGCAAGTTTACTCAAAACAAAAGGTGAATCAAGTGCAGAGCTAGATGGCAATTCCTTACCTCCCCTCGTAGTTGAGGGAAAACATCTTAGTTCTTTCATCTTTCAAGTTCCTCATAGTGATCAGCAGATATAAATCCCAACTGACTCAAAGAATAGAGCTATGCTCCCCGGCAACGGCGCCAGAAAATAGTCTTGATAACCCACAAGTATAGGGGATCGCAACAGTTTTCAAGGGTAGAGTATTCAACCCAAATTTATTGATTCGACATAAGGGGAGTGAAAGAATATTCTCAAGTATTAGCAGTTGAGTTGTCAATTCAACCACACCTGAAAGAATTAATATCTGAAGCAACGTATTTAGTAGCAAAGTAGTATGGACGTAAAGGTAACAGTGGCAAAAGTAATAGTAGCAGTTTTGTAGCGATCGTAACAGTGGCAACAGAGAAGTAACTAAGCAAAGATCAATAAGTGAAAATCTCGTAGGCAATGGATCAATGATGGATAATTATGTCGGATGCAATTCATCATGCAGCAGTTATAACATAGGGTGACACAAAACTATCTCTAGTTCATCAATGTAATGTAGGCATGTATTCCGAATATAGTCATACGTGCTTATTAAGGCCTCCTTTTAATAGAGTAACGGACCAAAGCATTAGCACTTAGTGAATACATGAACTCCTCAAACTATGTTCATCATCGGGAGTGCTCCCGATTATTGTCACTTCGGGGTTGCCGGATCATAACACATAGTAGTGATTATTGACTTGCAAGATAGGATCAAGAACTCACATATATTCATGAAAACATAATAGGTTTAGATCTAAAATCATGGCACTCGGGCCCTAGTGACAAGCATTAAGCATGGAAAAGTCATAACAACATCAATCTTAGAACATAATGGATACTAGGAATCAAACCCTAACAAAACTAACTCGATTACATGGTAAATCTCATCCAACCCATCACCGTCCAGCAAGCCTACGATGGGATTACTCACGCATGGCGGTGAGCATCATGAAATTGGTGATGGAGGATGGTTGATGATGACGATGGCGACAGATTCCCCTCTCCGGAGCCTCAAACGGACTCCAGATGAGCCCTCCCGAGGAAGATTAGGGCTTTGCGGCGGCTCCGTATCGTAATACGTGATGAATCCTTCTACCTGATTTTTTCTCCCCGAAAGTGAATATATGGAGTTGGAGTTGAGGTCGGTGCAGTCCAAGGGGCCCACGAGGCAGGGGGCGCACCGGGGGGGAGGGGAGGGGGGCTGCACCCTCGTGGACAGGGTGTGGGCCCCCTGATGCTTATTCTTTCGCCAATATTTTTTATTAATTCCAAAACGTGTCTCCGTGGATTTTTAGGTCATTCCGAGAACTTTTATTTTCTGCACAAAAATAACACCATGGCAGTTCTGCTGAAAATAGCGCCCGTCCTAGTTAGTTCCATTCAAATCATGCAAGTTAGAGTCCAAAACAAGGGCAAAAGTGTTTGGAAAAGTAGATACGTTGCAGACGTATCAACTCCCTCGAGCTTAAACAAGGGCAAAAGTGTCTGGAAAAGTACTTTCTTGTGTGTGAGCAATGCATTGTACAAGTTGGCGAACCACTTGTCGGAGAAAGCGAGACAACAATCTTGAAGATCATCGGGCAACTCCTTGATACCACATGCCCTATAAAAGTTAGCACAAAAGTGCCTCATGCACCATCGATGGTGCAACTTTGCATGTCTGGGAATGTCAAGCACCACCACGTTTAGAATTCCTTGATGGCGATCCGATATGACACAAATTTCCCTTTCAGCCAGTAATACCCTTGTTCTCAATTGATGCAAGAACCACTCCCAGTTCTCTTTGTTCTCCACCTCAACTAAAGTGAAAGCCAAAGGCAACACCTGGTTATTGGTATCACTTGCTATTGCAACCAATATAGTGCCCTTGTATTGTCCGGTTAAGAATGTGCCATCAATGGCGATGACAGGCCGACTATGCTCAAAAGCCCTCATGTATTCTCAGAGCCCAAAATGCATGACCAAATACTCGAATGGTCCTCCCGCTGTGAATCAATGTTTGGTGCCCAGGCTCGAGCACGAGAACCATGCTTAGGTTTGTGGCCGCCATAGCTAACAACAACCTAGGGAGTCAGTTGTATGCTTCCTCCCAATTGCCATACAACATCTTGAATGCGGCTTGCTTCGCCTTCCATGCCTTGCCGTACTTCACCTTGTAATGAAAGATGGCTTTCACAAGGTCAATGACACTCTTAACACTCATTGTTGGAAGCGTGGATATTTGGTTGGAAAACCTGTAAGCGATGAACTCAGAGGTGAGTTGTTGTGTTGTTGGTACACAAGCTCGCCATCCACATTCTTATGTCGGCACATGTGACGTGCTACACAACTCAGTATGCGCGAAGTGGGACCTCCTTTCCATGGCCTTGCACGCATAATCCATGGATATCATGGCACTTCACATTTAACCATGTAATGCATATTGACGTCCGAGCTGGCCACTCTATGTGGACGATAATGCGTAACTGAGTAGTTGTCGAGCCACATCTTTAATTCCAAGAAGGATCCAAACTCACAACCAGGATATATCCCGTTCTTGCCGTCTTCCAAATCATAGTGAGAACTTGGCGTAGCTCCAAGAGATATACATTTGCCACCATCTACAACGGCTTCATCCGCGAGACTATGATCCTTGAACAATGGTGTCTTGTGATCCCGCCGGAATACCTTCTTAAATGCTTCGACCTCCTTCGCCGTGAACCCCTCCTCATCAACTTCTTCATCGCGACCATCATCATTCGAGTTCGATGCATATGAACGAGAAAAAGGGATGGATTTGTCCATTGTCTCTTGCACATGATATTGGTCGAGATCACCCACATTGTTGTCATGGAGATCAATTTTGTTGTCATCCTCCTCGTGCTCATCATTCTCCTCTTGAAAAGCTTCATTTTGGTTGCTTGAAATCGGGCTCAATGTTGGCCAAACTTGTAGCGTCAAATGAGGTTCACTCATTTGATCTTGGTTCATGGGTGGGGGAGTACTAGCAACCAATGGGGAGGGGTTCCGGTTCAAGTCCAAATGCAAACTAGACTCAATGTTCTTGGAGGCAAATAACTTAAGAGCCTTGTCTAGAGATTCGGCAACCGTCTCCTTGTATGCAACCCAACGTTGCTCGGAGTTCACACGCATTGTCTTCCAACGGATGTGCATTCCAAAACCAACATTATGCCTTCCATCGAACTCAACAACGTCACTTGGGTCCATCCAATTCAAATCCTTCCTCACTTGTTCTAAGACATCCGCATAGCTAAGACTACTCTCAAACACCATGTCAAGCTCATCCGGGTCCAACTCAACATTGCCTTTCAAAAAGGCCTCTTTATTCACATGATGAACATAAACACATGTTCTTCTCATCCCTGCAATAATCAAAAAAACACATATATCAAGTAAGTACTTAACCGGATATTTGCACAAATACATAAGCCCTAACATAGATATGAAACAATAACCCTAACCCCCACTTAACAATAACCACAACCCTAGCCATAGCATAACCCTAACCCTAACCCCAACATAAAAACACACATAACCCTAACCCTAGCATAGTATGAAGCCTAACCCTACCAAATTAGCAAAGAAACATAACACGTTTCAACACAAATTTCCAAATCCAAGACACAACTAGGGTTTCCCCAAACTAGCAAGATTTGAGCAAATGTGACAATTCCTATGAATGAAAAAGAGGGGATCAGAGGAGATTACCTTAAGGGAGGGGTTGGCTTCAAAATCCACAGATAAATACTATGGATTTGCAAGATTAGAGAAGGATTTAAGGGGGGAGAGGTGGGGGTGTGTGGGGTGGGGGTTGTGGGTGGGGTGAGGGTGTGTGGGGGTGGGGGTGGGTGAGGTGAGGGGTGGGGTCAGCCTAAGTGACAAATAGACAGTGCAGCACCTAGGAATAGGGCATTGCACATTGCATGTGTGGCGCCTAAGCGCTGGGCACTGCACATCACAAGTGTGGTGCCTACGTCTTAGGCGCTGCACGACTAGATGTGGGGCCGCACCTGGCCCCGGGCTGCCACGCTGGCCGGACTTGCGGCGCCTAAGACAAAGGCCCTGCATAGTGGAGTGCAGCGCCCGGATCTCAGGCGCCACACAAAATGGTCCTTTTGTGAATTTTTTACAAAAGCAGTTTAGATCGTGATTTGATTTCGTCCTCATGTCAAACATGTGATTTTTTCCGTAGGCCGGTGTGTACACTGGCGATTACTACCACGCCTTCCACCCCTAGAGTTTCACTAGAGAGGAAAGGGGATACCACTGCTTGCCTTGTGCCCTCGCGCCGTCGCCATCACCGACGGAGCGCACAAATGAGGATCGAGTTCTACTTGTGAAGATGTTCCCAAATAAGCAGCAACTTCTTTGGAGCTGCAATTTCCTTTTAAATCGCAATCCAGAATCAAAGCAGTCCTTCCCGGGAACATATATTTGGCCGGGCGGACACCACGGTACCCGCCCACATCAGGAGGAGACGAATTCACGGCAACTCGTGAGCCTTCAGCTGCCAAATTTAGAGTGACCAACTCTTCTCGGGCCTCGGCTGATCTACGCGGGAGCCATGGGGGTGAGTTCACTGTCCTCTTTTCCTTGGTTGATCTTTTGTTTTTAGAGAGAACCCTTTATACAGATCTATAATCAAAGTTGAAAATTTTGCACTTCTACATCAAAACTGCATCTTTGATAAATTGCAAATTTTGGGCTACAAAAGAATATGTCAAGACCGAGTGTCTTGCACCGTTGAAATTACATGTTTGTGAGTGTCTAGAAATTGCATATCTGAGAATATCAAATTTGCTTATTTGTGACTAGTGTGAAATCAACTCTTATTTGTCTTAATAATGCCAAATGCGGAAAGGCAAGAAAGTTGATGCACTCAGTGTCGTGGTACTAAGTCTCAGTAAGAATAGGGGGTACATATGAGGAGGCGAGGTCCTAGCTACGACGAGGTTGTACACACAAGTTTACGAGTTCAGGCCCCTCTCGTAGGAGGTAAAAGCCCTACATCTAGGTGCCCTGAGGTGGTCGACTGGAATATGGGTTTGTGTTACAAGGGGTGCAAACCCTTGTCCCAGAGGTGGGGGTGGCTTATATAGAGTGCACCAGGACCCCAGCCGTCCTCCATTACAGGGGTTCAATGTACATTAAGATAGGGCGTTACTGGTAATGCCAACTATAAAGTGTTATCAATGATCTTTAAGACTACGGAGTGAACGCCTGACTGTTGCCATCCTGAGTGATTCTAGGTCTTCTGTACTCGGAGTGGTTTCCTGTATGGTCGAATGACTCCATCTAGGTCGAGTGAAATTGGTGGTATCCAAGGGAGGTGACTGGTCGAGTGGATTGCACTCGATGGCTTCAGTCGATACTTCCTGTTGTGCTTTAAATGTCCTTGCTTCTAGGGTAGTGACCTTGAGTAGGTCATATAGATCAGGTCTATGACCCTACCCTAGGTCTATGGCATCGTCATTAGACCCCGAATGGATTGAGGTCCAAGTGAAAAGAAAGTCAAAGTTGGTCCTGCCTTGACTCTTGTGCTTCAAAGGCATTCATACTGAGTTCGGAGTCCATGCTGATACTTTGGATTCATTTCTGTCACCTTGATCGATTCAGAGGTCGTCGAGTGAACTTATGCTGGCACTCGTCGAGTGTTTCTATGACGCGAAATCTTCGGCGTGATTGGTTATTGGGTTCCCGGATCTCACGGGATTGGAAAATTTGGGGAAGCGCGCAAGGCGGAGCACGCCGTAGTAAACGGGATGGATTGACATGGGTGCCTTGATTTCTATGCCACCTATTTCACCACATATCTAGTGCTCGACTGTTGCGCGATTTGACAGGATCGGTCGGGCCCATGTGTCAGCCACCCGGAAGTAGGCCCTTAAAAGGTGTCGAGGCCGATGCGTCTGCACAATGTGCTCCCATTCCCCTTCTTCTCCCTCTGCTTCTCCACCACATCCTCTTTCACCCTTGACGCCGCTGCTCCGCCAGTGCGCAGCCCGCCACCATGGTTAAGGACAAGACGGCGACACTGGAGCGCGCCAAAAAGGCGACGACGATGACAAAGGGCAAGAAAATGAATCGGGGGTCGTCGTCAAGGTCCGGGTTGCCGCCTGGTTGGATTCAGGGAGAGTGGATCCGGTCCATGCTCCGTCCAGAGGATCTGGAAGATCTGGCTGCCACGGGCCTGATCACCGCCGGGACTACGAGGCTGCCGGGGGACGAAATAGAGCCTCAGCTGCGGGCAGGTGAGTGTGTTCTCCTTGCCACCCATGTCGACCGTGGTTTGTCCCTTCCTCCACATCCTTTCTTCCAGGGCTTTCTGAACTTTTTCGGGGCTCAGCTTCACCACAGTTCTCCCAATACCATCACGTATCTTGCTGCATTCGTGTCTATGCGTGAAAACTTCTTGGGTTGTCGACCGCACTGGGTCTCTTCAAACATATTTTCACAGTCCATTCTCAGACCGTGAAGAAGGCAAATCCGAATGACGAGAAGACGCACATGATCCAGATGTGCGGGGGTTTAGGGATTTAGATGAGGAAGAGGAGCACTTTTCCTCCTATGACACTTCCCGAGTCGGTTAGGGGCAAGCAGTCGACCTGGTTCTACTGCCAGGGCATTGCGACTCCAGGCCAGTCGACCGGTCTTCCTCCCTTTACCCTAGATCGAGTCTAGCAACCTTCTTCACTGATTGTGACCGCACCAGAGAAAGTAGAGACATACATGTTGGTTGAGAGGGTAGTTCAGTTGGTTCGTCAGGGTGTAACTGGCATGGATTTGTTGGAGGTGTTTCTCAGTCGGCACATCTAGCCGCTCCAAGCCTGTGATCACTCGATGTGGATGTACTCGGGATCGAACGACACTGCTCGGGTCCACCCAAAGGAAGTTCCCGATGAGACGGTGGCCCTGTGGCTGAGGAGCATTACAGGAAACAAAGATAACCCTAAGGGGCCAGGAGAGTCGACCCATTCGACGCTGACAACCAGCCAGAAAAGGTCTGATCCTTGTTATCGAGTGTACTTCATTCTGTCTTGCGGCTGTCTCTGAATCCGAGTAAAGTTTTGATTTACTTCTTGTCTTGCAAGTTTATACTGAGATGTACTCGATGCCGAACGGGGAACAAGCCCAAGAGCAAGTCCAGGAGGGAGCGGATAGCATAGAAAAGAGCGCCGACTGGCAATCTCCTAATGACGAGGATAAGGAAGAGCGTGATGAGTCGGACGACGAAGAAGAGGAGGTCGACTCACCACCTCGCACAGAGCGCCGATCCAAGCAGTTTCATGATCCAGCGGGCAAGCATAACAAAGTTGTGGCTCCGAGCACACAAGTGCATAAGCGCACTCGGACTTCGACTCCGGAGCCGTCGGAGAAGGTCGCCAAACAGCCCAAGGTTGCCCCTTCAAAGTCTCAGAAGACCTTGCCCAAGATCAAGATGGACGTTCATGTTGCTTCTGTGCGAGTGTTCTGTTTGTTCTGTCTTTCTGTGTTTTCCTACTGACTCATATTTCTGCTTTGACCGAATGGATTATGAACATTTCAGTGCTGCAACTTCCGGGACCTCCATGGATATTGACAAGGCCCAAGATGATGAAGAGACTGACGATGCGGCTACTTCCAAAGCCGGTACGATCTTGCAATCTTGAACTTGTTTTGTCGACTGGATTGTCGGTCGATTGAGCCCTTATGGTTGCATTTTGTTGTAGCTCTGTGGGACGTCATTGAGCTTCCAGATGACGATGAAGAAGTGCCTCTAAAAAATACAGGAAGGAGGGGCAGGGCTTCAAGCAGGAGGACGGCCGTAGGCCACGGGCCTTAGTCGACATCAACACCGGAGATGGTGGTCCAGCGATCCGGAGATCTGGCTCGTGTCGGGGAAGCTGATCCATGAACACCTATGGGACCGGCGGACCGAGCCCCTTTCGGTTCGGCGGGGGGCGGAGATCGCACGAAGAGCGGATCGAGGCGAAGCACACGAGCAGTTTACCCAGCTTCGGAGCTCTCCGGAGAGATAACACCCCTACTGCTGTATGTCTGAGTGTATTGAGTTCTTGCTCGGGAGCGCTGAGTGCTACAGTACACACTTGCTGCTAACGAGACAGAGCGTGAGTGTTTTTCTGCCTTCCAATCCCCCTCTACGTTGCGCATGGGCCTCCTTTTATATGCTAAAGGGGTCACCGACAGGTGGCAACGTAGATAAGGGTAAAAACTGGAAAAGGAATTGTGGTTGGTACAACCACCTGTAGAGTGTATCATACCTAACCCTGACGGCAGGGGACAAAGGCATTAAATGCCCATCTGCATCGCCCAAATAGTGCAAAAAGGGACCGTCGGGGACGCCACCGCTCGCCACGATGGCAATCTTGTCAGCGTCGCTTGCCACTGCGCACCGCTGGCTGCACAGCCTCTTGCCACGCGCGCCTGGAAAGGCCCCAGGGCGACACCTTGGTGGATGTGCTGGAGCGTGGGTACAGAGTGGTAGCTTGCCGTGGCAAGCGCCTTGCCGCGGTCGTTGTCTTGTCGCGTCCGGAAGCTTGTCGCTCACCGGGCCTTGCCGGGACGCGTGGCGCGTCGCGGCAAGTTCCTTGAGATGCCTTGGTTGGTCTTCCCGGCAAGCTCCTCTTGCCGGGGCCTTGTCTCCTTGGCTTGAATACTTTGTTCTTGAATGTCTCCAAAGGAACCACGGAGGACCTTGGTGGTCACCCGGCAAGCCTTGCCGCGGGGTGCTGCAACTGCCCGTGCACAAGCTCGGGATACTAGGGTACCCCTACTCTAGTACACCGACAGGAGCCCCCGGGCAGTTCGCCCATCTCGCCGGTTGCTATCCAATCTCAAAAATCTCTGCCGCTTCCCCCTTCTTCCCAAAGCAGAAAGAGAGCAGCGCTCCGCCCCTCATCGCCACCAGCATCACCAACGTCGTCGATCTCCCCCACCACCTCCGCCATGGCTCCGAAAGCCGACAAGAGGAAGGTCGTGAAGTCGGCCGAGGCGCAGCGGCTCGCGGCACTGTGAAAGGAGCGGGCAATCCCCCCCCCAGCTCGCCGCGAAGGAGCTGAGGGAGTACTACTACCTCTTCTGGTCGACGGAGACGCGAGCGCATCCGCGTACGAAGGTACTCCCAGCTGCCGCTTCGGAACTGGCTCCAAATGGATACCATTTCTTCGCGCTGTTCTTCTACTGCGGGCTCTGCCCGCCTTTCTCTGAGTTTTTCTGCGATATTATGAACACCTATGGGTTCTGCCTCCTTGACTTCACCCCCAACGCCGTTCTGACCATGGTAGTTTTCGCACATCTCTGCGAAAACTTCGTCGGAGTCCATCCAAATGTAGCTCTTTTTCGCCACTTCTTTATGCCACGAGTTGAGAGAGGGGAACCTTTATCCGGCGGAATCGCCTGGATCTCGAGAGCTAGCAAGAAGGAAGCTTATCTGGAGGGAGAGCTCCGCAGCAAGTGGGAGGAATGGAGAGCAGAGTGGTGTCGGATTGTCGAGGAGAACCCGCAGCCATTTATCGCCCAACGCCAAGCCCCAATAGTGCGCGGCAACGATTGGAGCAACGTGGCCTCGGAAGACAATAGGCTGAAGATTGCCGTCACCCGGATCCTATGCCTCAGGCTTTCCGGGCTCACCGTAGGCGCTGTTGGTGCAGATTTTCTTCGCCGCCGCATCGCCCCCCTGCAGGAGAGGAGGAGACCCGCCTGGGAGTTCCAGAATGCGGCGGATATCATGAGGCTGCGCCCGGGCCTCAAGTTCAACTTCACTGTCCTGGAACTGGATGCGATGCTCCTGGAACTATTCAAGCGCGATCCTCAACATCCCGAAGCGTTCATGTTGCCGAGGGGTGTCGTTCTGCTGTGCAACAACTCCTCGCTCAACCGCATCCATGCAATGATGCCGCTGTGCGATTCGCATGGAATTGTTCCAACTTGGCAAGAGCCTGCAGACGACGTCGTGCAGGAGTTCTTTGATGGCTTGGTAGAAGTGCCGGTCCGCCTTGATGAACAGAAGAGCCTTACTCGCGACACCACCGATGCAGAGATGCAGCGCATCGCCACTAGGCTGGAAGAGGCGGCGGCAGCCGCTGTCGCGGGAAAGTTTGGATTCACCATGGAGGAGGCAGAGGCAGCAGAGGCGGCAAGCCTTGCCGAGCGAGAGGAGCTTGCCTGCGAGGGAGAGCTTGTCGGGCCTGAAGCTGAGTCGAGCGAGCCCGGCGAGGGAGAGCTTGTCGGGCCCGAACCTTCAGACAGCTTGCCTCAAGCGAAGCCCCCAGCTCCACCAAGAAGGCGTCTCCTCAAGGCCGTGGACGTAGCGGGACGGCAGACAGGTCAACAGCCGCCGCGCCGCGCGATGCGCTCCACCGTGGTAGGCACTGATGCCGCGGGAGCACCTCACGCCGCTGCAGCAACTGGAGCGGGGCCCTCCCGGCCACCGCTTCTGCTCCCGCCAAGCGGCTAAGGGAACCTACTCCTCCGCCTCGTCGCGCCGAAGGTGGGCCGGACTTCGACCTCTCCGCGCTCAGCTCCGACGAGGAAGAGGAAGAGTAAGATTCTTTGCTGTACTTGTAGTTCTTCAATTCTTGCTGTTTTGTCTTGTATCTGATTTGCTTTACTCCGAACCCATTCCTTTTCTGGACTCTGGCCCAGAGAGCGGCGAAGAGAGCCAAGGTCCCGGTGATTGTCATCGAGGACGAACCCACCGCGACAGCAGGGGGTGTGTCCGAGACCACCTTGCCAGACCCGGCAACCATTCCCCAAAGCAGCCCCCAGCGCAGCCCCCAGCATAAGTATATGGTTTACTTCCTGCTGTTAGGCGCGCATGGGTGCTCTTTCTTTGCTGACATCTGATTATTGGTTTGCGTAGGAGTAGAGCAGTCTCACTAGGAGTTCCCGGAAGCCGCTCCCGACATGCCCTTTGCTTCGACTACACCGCCAAGGGAGGATTCCCCGGCAAGGGAGCATTCTCCGGCAAGGAAGAATTCTCCGGCAAGGGATAGTTCTCCGGCAAGGGACAACACCAGCGACCCCTCGGTGGCAGAGACCGCAACTGTAGATCCTAGTACAGGTAATCCTCTTGTTTGAAAACTTCCCTTGGGTTCTTCTTCTTCTGATTTTCTTTTTGAATATTTGCTTGACTTTTCTCCCTTCTCCGGTCGTCAGATCCATCTGCCACGGAGCCGATGGAAACCGAGGTCACCGGCGATGAGAACGCACGCGGCAATACCGACGACGCCGCTGCCATCGAAGAAGAGGCCGGCGCTGATGATCCCGCTGGCGGAGAGGCCGCCAAAGCTGTCGCCGCAGAAGCTGGCGAGGGGTCCGGCGATCGCACTAACGGCCCCGAGGCCGCAGGAGCTCCAGGCGCTACACCGAATGCTGATCCCTCCGCCGCTGCTGCAGCATCAGGCTCCGAAGAGCCCCAGCCCGGCGCCTATTTGAAGGCCGGCAATGGCGTCTTCATCAAGCTCCCCTGGGCGTCGAGCTCCAGGGCGCCGATCGAAGGAGAAACCTTTGATGAAGAGTTGCTCGCCTCCGCTGGTCTGACACTGGTCGACGCGCCGAGCAGCAGCAGCGGCGAGCCTGAGGAGGAGCAGCTGCTGCGGAAGCTGTTGTCGCTCTACCGCGCTCGACAGGCCAAGCTGGTATCCCGAGAAGCGCTTGTCGCGAAGGCGGGAGTGGACATCGAGAAGCGCGCGGAGGAGCTACGGGGCCTCAACCAGGAAGCTCTCCGGTCCCTGGCAGAAGAGCGGGAGCGACTCGCCGAGGAGCGGAAAGCCTTCCTCCTCGAGAGGGCTGAAGTTGAAGAGCAGCAGCGGCTCGCTGCCGAGAAGCTGTCTGCGCAGGAAGGCGAGTTGGTGCAGCGGAAGGTTAACCTTGACAGCCACGAGGAGGAGCTTTCCACGCGCGAGCAAACATTTGGCGGGGCTCTCAAGGAAGTAGAGGATGCTGCCGCAGCTGCCGAGGCCCCCAAGAAGGAGCTGGAGATGAAGATGGCGCAGCTGGAGGGCGATCTCAAGGCGAGCGGCGAGGAGCTTGCTGCGCTCAAGCGTGAGCGCGAGAAGGACGCCGCCACTCATGGCGAGCTTCAGGGTCGTCTCGCTGAGAGGAGCAAAGAGCTTAGCGCCGCCAAGGACTCCAACGCAGATCTTGAGTTGAAGCTGGCTACTTTGACCAAGACGCTGGATGGCGCCAGGGAGCAGGAGGTGGCCTTGAAGGAGAAGATCAAGGCCGACGAGGCGCTGCTGGTGAGTGCTGCTGCCACCCAGAACGCTTTTAAGGAGAATGTGGAGCACTGGACCGAGGGTCTCGTGGATGTTGCCGCCGCCATCGACGGGGAGCTGGCGCAGCTGGGGATGGAGGATCTCGGGTATTCCTCCAATGAGCACCTCCAACCCAGCGCCAAGCTCAGCTTGTTCTTCAAAGGCGTGGCGACGGCCCTCCAGCGACTCTGAGAGAAGATCCCAAAGCAGCTGGCTGACGAGTCGCGCAAGATCTGTGCGGGAGCTCTTCAAAAGGTGCTGGTGAAGGTGGCCTTCCGCAACCCAGGCCTCAACCTCACCAACGTCCTCAGGACCTTGCCGCCGGATGCTGATCTGGAAGGGCTCAAGGCCCTTGTCGCACCCATTGTGGACAAGGTGAGCGGGATCAAGAGGGTTGAGGGCGATCACGTAGATTAGGCCGCCCGTTTTATCTTTTTCTTGTCGCTGCTGGTCATGTTATGAGAACAATCTGTTAGAGCTGCGACAAGCTATCTTGTAATATGACTCTATTTTGGGTATCGATTGCTATGTTATTTCCTTTACTTGATTCCTTCCTTTGTATGTTTTTGCCCTATGCTTTTAGGGAACTTGTCGGCGCAGGCACCTTAGCCGCGAGCACTGAGTGCGGGACGTCAGCAGCCTGCTGGCGGTGCCGCTACCGACAAGAAACCTTGCCGCAACTAGTCGCAGCTCACTTAAGTAGTTGAGCGGACTCGAAACAAAGTAAGGGCGCAACTAGCTACGAGTTGGTTCCTCCGTGCACAGGTTTTCCATACAAAGCACGGTCGTTCGAGGAAGATAACTTAAAAAATTTAAAACTAATTGCTCAAACTTTAGCAACTTAGCTTTTCTGTCGTTTGCTTCCCGGTAAGGCGAAACTTCCTTGAACGACGCTTGGTCCACACCATTATCTTCTCCTTTCCCCCCGGCAAACTTGTGGGCGAGGGAACCTTCCTTTCCTTGAGAAAGAGAAAGAAGAGAAAATAAAGATATGGAGCCTTACGGCTCGTTATTGCTTACCGGGGGTAGGCGCTGCACAAAGTGTCAAATAATGCATGCAAAAAATAGTAGAAAGCATGAAATTGACAAGATGTGCGGAGCACATGAGCTTTACTTATGCACGGGGTCTGCGCCCGGCTTCGTACAAAGGATTACATGCAACATCGGCAAGACTTGTACAAAAGGTGGTTGCCGGAACAGGTTCCGGCAACCGCGCCCTACGGGTAAAACTTACGAAGATGCTCAATGTTCCAGGAGTTGCTCACCGGAATGCCATCTTTGGTCTCAAGGCGGACAGCGCCAGGCCTAGTGACTCGTTTCACCCGGTAAGGGCCTTCCCACTTCGGCGTCAACTTGTTGGAATTCTTGGCGGACTTAACGCGCCGAAGAACAAGGTCGCCTTCCTCGAGACTTCTGGCATTAACTTTGCGGCTATGGTAGCGGTGCAAAGCTTGCTGGTATCGAGTAGCTCGTACAGCGGCCTGAAGACGGTCCTCCTCAAGGAGCAGCGCGTCATCTTGTCGCAACTGCTCTTGCTCAAGCTCATCATAAGCGAGCACTCGAGGTGACCCGTATACGAGTTCCGTGGGGAGAACTGCCTCTGCTCCATAGACTAGAGCGAAAGGTGTCTGGCTAGTGGCACGATTTGGCGTCGTTCTGATCGACCAAAGAACCACCGGCAGCTCCTCAATCCAGTTCTTTCCGCACTTGCGCAACCTGTCGAAAGTCCTGGTCATGAGCCCGCGCAGCACTTCAGCATTCGCCCTCTTCGCTTGACCGTTACTTCTCGGATGAGCAATAGAAGCGAAGCAGACCTTGGCGCCAAGATCTTGGACGTACTGCATGAAGGTGCGGCTCGTGAATTGCGTGCCGTTGTCGGTGATGATCCTGTTAGGGATCCCGAAGCGGCAAACAATCGACCTGAAGAACTTGACTGCTGACTGTGCTGTCACCTTCCTCACTGCTTCCACTTTTGGCCACTTTGTGAACTTGTCGATTGCAACGTACAAGTACTCAAAGCCCTCGACAGCTCGGGGAAAGGGGCCGAGGATGTCGAGCCCCAGACCGAAAATGGCCAGGATAAAGGGATCGTCTAGAGAGCTTGAGCTGGCTGGTGTATCTGCTTGGAATGGAACTGGCACGCTTCACACTTGGTTACTTGTGCAGTTTTATCCTGGAGGGCTGTCGGCCAAAAGAAACCTTGCCGGAACGCTTTGCCGGCAAGTGCTCTTGCGCCAATGTGGTGACCACATATGCCTCCATGTATCTCTGCCAACAGCTTTTGTCCGTCTTCCCGGTGAATACACTTCAATTTCACGCCGTTGAGTCTTCTTCTGTACAGTGTGTTGTTGACAAACTGGTACATACTTGACTGCCGGGCTACTCTTTCCGCTTCTCCTTGCTCTTCGGGAAGTTCTCCTGTCTGAAGGAAACGGACAATCTGCTGTGCCCATGCTGGAGCTTGCGGCTCGACAACAAGGACTAAAGGCACATCTGCTGCTGCGGGAACATCCGCTTCTACGGCGAGAACCTGCGGCTCGGCCGGAGCTTGACGTTCCCCGGCAAGCTTGCCGGAGAAAAACTTGTCGGGAGCGTCTGCTTCAACGGAACAAACCCTAGGGCTTGCCGGAGCAGGCTGCTCCTCAACACTCTTGGTGTTGATCTTGAGGACCTTCTTGGCGGCGGCTTTGGGGAGCTCTGCCGGAAAATAGTCACCAGAAATCAACTTCCTCTTCTTGCTCTGTCCAGTTGATGGCGTTACAGATGGTTGAGTCAGTTTGAGCACAAAGATCCCTGGTTCCACAGGTAACTTAAGTGTGGCGCACTTCGACAGGCCGTCGGCAATGTCATTCTGAGCTCTTGGAACATGTTCCATCTGTAGGCCGTCAAAGTGCTCTTCTAGCTTTCTCACTTCATCAATGTAAGCTTCCCTCAACGGACTCTGATAATTCTTGTTCACTTGGCGGACGACAAGCTGTGAGTCACCCCTGACAATGAGCTTTTTGATCCCAAGGTCTGTTGTGATCCTGAGACCGGCAAGCAAACCTTCATACTCTGCGGTATTGTTCGTTGCTTGCTCCTTGGGAAAGTGCATCTGGACTACGTACTTGAGGTGCTCTCCGGTGGGTGCAACAAGTAGCACGCCTGCGCCGGCGCCTTGCAGCGAGAAGGCACCATCAAAGTACATCAGCCACTCTTTGCTTGCTTCCTTGACGAGGATGCTCGTTTCTGGAATTTCTTCATCTTGTGTTGGAGTCCACTCTGCTATGAACTCCGCCAATGCTCTGCTTTGGATAGTTGAAGTGCTCTCAAACTTGAGGCCAAAGCTTGACAGTTCCAGTGTCCACTCGACAATCCTTCCTGTTGCTTCTGGATTTTTCAATATCCTCTTCAGCGGAAAACGAGTGACGACTGTGATCTCATGTGCTTGGAAGTAATGGCGCAGCTTTCTCGAGGCCATGAGAAGGCCGAAAAGCAATTTCTGCACACTAGAGTACCTTGACCTAGCCCCCTGCAGAAGGGAACTGACAAAGTAAACTGGGCGCTGCACCATTCTTTTCTGCATCTTCTCACGCGCCTGCGCAGATCCATCTTTGTCGGGACCAGAGCTTGCCGGTGAAGTCCCCTGCTTGTCGCTAGATGCATCTGCCGTGGTTGCTGGCTCATCATCCGCCTCCCTCTCTGCTACTAACGCAGCACTAACCACTTGATTGGTTGCCGCTATATATAGCAGCAACTTCTCTTGTGGCTTAGGTGCGACAAGTGTTGGAGTGGAGGATAGATATCTCTTTAAGTCCTGCAGTGCAGCCTCCGCTTCCGGAGTCCATTTCATTGGACCTGCCTTTTTCAATATTTTGAAAAATGGCAGGGCGCGCTCAGCAGACCTAGAGATAAACCTGCTGAGAGCACCTACGCAACCGGCAAGTCTTCGTACATCCTTGACGCGCTTTGGTGCTTCAATCTGCTCAATGGCCTTGATCTTGTCTGGATTGGCTTCAATTCCCCGCTGAGACAGGAAGAACCCGAGAAGCTTGCCGAAGGGGACTCCAAACACACACTTCTCGGGGTTAAGCTTGAGGTTGATCTTGCGCAGATTTGCAAATGTTTCGTCTAAATCTTGAATCAGAGTCGCCTTGTCCTTGCTCTTGACCACTATGGCATCCATGTAGGCTTCCACATTTCTGTGTATTTGCTGCTCAAAAGCGTCATGGACTACCCTTGCAAATGTTGAACCAGCATTCTTTAAACCGAAAGGCATCCGTATGAAACAGTATGTGCCACATGGGGTGATGAATGCGGTCTTCTCCTCATCTTCTTCTTCCATGAAGATCTGATGGTATCCTGAGTATGCATCAAGAAATGAAAGCAAGTCACATCCGGCCGTGGAGTCAACAATCTGGTCGATGCGCGGCAAGGGAAATGGGTCTTTGGGACAAGCTTTATTGACATCGGTAAAGTCAATACAAAGCCTCAATTCCCATTTGCCTTGCGTATGACTACAGGGTTGGCCAACCACGTAGGATGGAGCACTCCTCTGACAAGGCATGCTGCTTCCAATTTCTTGATTTCTTCTGCGATGAATTCTTGGCGCTCCACTGCCTGTTTCCTGACTTTCTGCTTGACGGGCCACGCATGAGGACAGACGGCAAGATGGTGCTCGATTACTTTCCTGGGAACACCGGGGATGTCAGACGGTTGCCACACAAACACGTCGGCGTTCGCCCACAGGAAAGCAACGAGCGCGCTTTCCTATTTAGGGTCGAGAGTGGCACTGATGGTGAAGGTACCACCAGTGCCGTCCTCCTTGGCGGACACCTTCTTGGTCTCTGGTGGAGCTGCCATTGTCTTCTTACACTTGCTGGTGGAGCTCGATGGTGCGTCCTCGACGGTAGCGCAGCACTCCGAAGAGGTGCGCTTGCCGGAGTGGGCATCAGAACTCTTGCCGGACTTGGTCTTCTTCTTCGCCCCGGGAGCTTCAGCGGCAAGTGATTTGCGATCTATTGCGGCTGCTGCTTCCCGGTAGATCTTGTCGGCGCAGATAAGAGCATCCTTCTTGTCGCCAGGGACAGAGATGACACTTATCGGGCCTGGCATCTTCAACATGTTGTATGCATAGTGAGAGGCTGCCATGAATTTGGCGAGTGCTGGACGGCCGAGTATCCCATTGTAAGGCAATGGAAAGTCAGCAATGTCAAAAGTGACCCTCTCAGTCCTGAAGTTCAACTCGCTGCCAAATGTCACCGGCAACGTGATCTTTCCCTTCGGCTTGCTCCTTCCCGGATTGATTCCTTGGAATGTGCCGGTCTCTTCGAGCTCGTCATCAGGGATCTGGAGTTTCTGGAGTACCGCGGAGGAGATCAGGTTCAAGCCAGCCCCGCCGTCAACTAGCATCTTAGTGACCTTGAGGTTGCGGATAGTTGGTGAAACCAACATCGGCAAGCACCCGACCGCCGTTATGCGATCAGGGTGGTCCTCAATATCAAAGATGATAGGCGTGCTGGACCATTTCAGAGGCTTGCGTGACTCGACGGGTGGTTCTGCCGCATTGACTTCCCGCACCCACTGCTTGAGCTGGCGGTGTGAAGTATGCGGAGAAGTACCTCCGTCAACGCACAAGACCTCTGTGGCTTTCTGGAACTCCTGGTCATCGGTCTCGTCATCATCCATATCTTCATCGTCGTCGTCATCTTCATCCTTGTCGCGGCCGCGGGGAGGTTTGTCTCCTTGCCGCTGCTTGGCCTTACCGCGGCGTCCTCCTTGGCCGGGGCGTTTCTTGCCGGCTCCTCCAGCACCTTCCTGGGCTTTCTCCTTGTCGCGTCGCTCGTATTCAGCCTTTTGCTACTCGACAAGCTGCTCGACCTTCTTGCAGCTCTGGAGGTCATGGACCTTGGTGCGGTGGATCTTGCAGTACTGCTTGTTGGTGCCGTCCTGCTTGTCGGCGACCGCCACAGCCTGGTAGTTGGTGCCTGCGGCAATTCCCTCGCCGGAGTTACCAGCTTTGGCTTTCTTGGCGCCACCTCCGTTGCCAGACTGCTCAACGACTAGCACATCTCTGCCTTTCTTCTTCCTGTTGTTTCGCCGCCGGTTTTTCTTTGCCGGGGTAGCCTCCTCACTATCAGATCCTCCTGCTTCTGTATTTTCTCCGGGGAGTTTCCTCCCTTCCTCAGCACGAGCACACTTATCGGCCAGGGCATATAGCTCACTGACGTCTCAGATCTTGCACATCGCCATCTCCTCCCGCATCCTGCGGTTTCACACGTTTTGATGGAATGCGCTGATTACCGCGGCAGGGTGGACATCTGGGATGTTGTGCTGTACGCGGCTAAATCTCTGAATGTACTTGCGCAGGGGTTCTCCTTCCTTCTGGGCGAGCAGATGAAGGTCACTCTCTTGGCAATGAGGCTTGTGGCCGCCTGTAAAGGCACCGACAAATTGATGGCATAGGTCTGCCCAGGAGGATATGGAGTTGTCCGGAAAGTGCATGAGCCAGGATCTGACATTGGGCTTGAGCACCAGCGGGAAGTAGTTGGCCAGGATCTTGTCGTCCCACCCCCCGGCAGCTTGCACCGTGATGGTGTAGATGCTGAGGAACTCCGACGGATGCGACTTGCCGTCATACTTCTCCGGTACGTCTGGCTTGAAATTCTTCGTGCTGGGCCACTGGACTCGCCGCAGCTCACGAGTTAACGCAGGGTAACCTACCGCGTAGGGCAAGTCGCCTGGTTCCCCTGGTGCATGCATGTCGACAGAGGGCCCAGCGCGCTGGTCCGATTGACGCCGCGCTTCTCTTTGGCGCTCGATGCGAGTACGAGCGTCTTCTTGCTGTCGTTCGTGAAGAACTTGGCGCTGATCGCGACGAGCTCGTGGATCTGATGATGCGGTGGAGTCACTGTCGAGGTGGATCCGGCGAGTTGGCGATCTTGGCCTTCGGGGTGGAGAGTGCATGGTGGTTGCACCCCCACCGGCTTCATCGCCATCGGCTCGTGCCTGGCAGTCCTGCCGCGGCAGCGATGCACCAGGGTGCCGCGGAGTGTCGCCGTTGGCGAAGCCAATGAGACTCTGAATGGTGGCCCTCCATCCATCGATCTTGTCTGCCGTTGGAGGGTAATCCAGGAGCAGTTGAGCTCGCGCCAAAGCTTCTGCTGGAGTGGTGGGCGGCAGTGGCGAACGGTGCGAGGAGCGGGATATGCTCGGACTTCTAACTATGTTAGAAGGAGCAGTATCCCGTCCAGGCGACCGTGTCTCGCTAGTGCCAGCATGTTGGCGTGCATGCTGGTCTTGAGCACCCCGAGATCCACCAGCTCGATCTTGGTCCAACAAACGTATGGCACTGCGAATACCATGACGCTGTCGGTCCTGCACCTCCTGAGATGGGCGCGGTGCATGTACGGACGCCGAGGTCTGCGCAGCCTTGTCCTTGGACTTGGCAGCACCGTGAGCTTCCTCGTCGATGCCCGTTCTTCCGCCAACGTCTAGCCCACCACCCGTTTGCTCCGATGATGGTGGGATCGAAGTGGACAGAACAGCTGCCGCCGAAGCCTTCTTCTTCGGTGGCAAGTCGATGAAGAAGATGAAGATCTATCTCGTGTGCACGCCGGATCAGGTTCACACAACCTCGACGTCCCCTACTTGGCGCGCCAAAGATGTCGGGGAAGCTGATCCACGAACACCAATGGGACCGGCGGACCGAGCCCCTTTCGATTCGGCGGGGGGCAGAGATCGCACGAAGAGCGGATCGAGGCGAAGCACACGAGCAGTTTACCCAGCTTCGGAGCTCTCCGGAGAGATAACACTTCTACTGCTGCATGTCTGAGTGTATTGAGTTCTTGCTCGGGAGCGCTGAGTGCTACAGTACACACTAGCTGCTAACGAGACCGAGCGTGAGTGTTTTTCTGCCTTCGAACCCCCCTCTACGTTGCGCATGGGCCTCCTTTTATATGCTAAAGGGGTCACCGACAGGTCGCAACATAGATAAGGGTAAAAATGGAAAAGGAATTCCGGTTGGTACAACCACCTGTACAGTGTATCATACCTAACCCTGACGGCAGGGGACAAAGGCATTAAATGCCCGTCTGCGTCGCCCAAATAGTGCAAAAAGGGACCGTCAGGGACACCACCGCTCGCCACGATGGCAATCTTGTCAGCGTCGCTTGCCACTTCGCACCGCTGGCTGCATAGCCTCTTGCCACGCGCGCCTGGAAAGGCCCCAGGGCGACACGTTGGTGGATGTGCTGGAGCGCGGGTACAGAGTGGTAGCTTGCCGCGGCAAGCGCCTTGCCGCGGTCGTTGTCTTGTCGCGTCCGGAAGCTTGTCGCTCACCGGGCCTTGCCGGGATGCGTGGTGCATCGCGGCAAGTTCCTTGAGATGCCTTGGTTGGCCTTCCCGGCAAGATCCTCTTGCCGGGGCCTTGTCTCCTTGGCTTGAATACTTTGTTCTTGAATGTCTCCAAAGGAACCACGGAGGACCTTGGCGGTCACCCGGCAAGCCTTGCCGCGGGGTGCTGCAACTGCCCGTGCACAAGTTCGGGATACTAGGGTACCCCTACTCTAGTACACCGACAGCTCGGGCCAATGTTTCTTTTGCCAATCCGGTGTCGACTGACCGTCCCTCGGCGTCAACTGCTCAAGTCCCCGCTTCGCCTGCATAGCTCCATGCTTCAGATCCTGTGATTGCTCTGACTGTGCTGCCGTCATCGCTCTTTGCTGCACATCACACTCCAGACGACCCGTCGGGTGCCGCCAGGGAAGCTCTACTCCAAGCAAACCTTATAATGGCGCAGATGAAGGTGGTGCACGAGGCCAGTCGGGCTGCCTACAATGCCAACTCTTCTCTGCACGTTAATGTCAAGGTTAGTTGATTTCCGACTGATCTCTCAATTTAATTTTTGCCTTGCTATGATATGGTAGTTGTAGATGCTGCTTTACTGTCTGTAAGATGTCCCTGGATGAGAATTTTGGAACCTTTATGTGCATCTATCATGAGTCTGCATTTTGCATCCAATCACCCACTGGGTGTTTTGACTTAGTGTTGAATAACTCTTCTACTTGAGTCGACCAGGTCGAGTCGAGTGTATCTCCGAACTAGTGGGGCATGCAAAGTGCACCCACTGGGTGTAGTCCCCGAGAACGTCGTCGGATGTTTGATTCGGCGAGGGTCTTTGTCGAATGTTGCTTGCTCAGTTGAATAACTTGATCCGAGTGGAATCCAGACTAGTGCGGGCACACAGAGTGCACCCACTTGGTGTAGTCCCTGAGACCGCGGTCGACTGCTAGCAGTCGACTGGGGTCTAAGAATCTCTCTCCCTTCTTTCTCTTTTTTGCATACTCATTGTAACGCCCCGGATTCGATGCGCCAGGTGTTTGCCAGTTATTCGCCGTCGTTGCCATGTCATTTGCTTGCGTGTTGCATTTTGTCATGCCATGTTCATCGCATCATTACTCCATGCATACTGCCCCGTTTTGTGCGTGTGATATGTCAAATTGTTCGTCTCAACGAGTACTTCATTTCATTCCATTGCATCATGTTCATTTGAGCTCATCTTCATGACTGAGTCATCGTTGCAAGAGTGCTTCATAATGTTAGTTCCTATTTCTTAACAGAACATGCTCATTTGTCATTTTTTCCATGATTGATGTGTGCATCCTATGAGGTTGATGTCTACATGTGTTTTGAACTATGCCATGTCTTATTTATAGAGATGCTTACCATGTATTTTTGTGATAAATGTGGTGACTAGCACAAGCATGCAAAATAGGCTTCGTGATGTTGCTAATTTTAGTCCCTGTTCTGTTGTTATTTGATGCCATGTAAACTTGATGCTACAGAGAGATCCATGGATATTTTGAGATACTTCAGTAAGGATGTTTTGAACATATGGTTTTTGTCTATCCATTCATGCCCCTGGTTGCAATTATGGAGTAGTATAGCATGTCATTCTCGTGCTCTACTTTTGCTACAAAATGTTTCCTGGCAGATTGTTTACATGTTATTCAATTTTGCCAAGGTTGTTGTAGTTGGTCATTGCATGCTATGAACTTGTTCTTGCCTTGGTTTGTTTCATAAACATGTATTCTTGCTGATGATATGCTTATCTTGTCATGCAATTACTTGTGGTGAGTGCATCGAGCTTTTTAAGTAGGGTACTTGCTGTTACTGTTTTGCTAGGCTGAATCTGTTATTTCGTGATGCTATGTAAACCTGCTGCTACAAGTCATTCCATGCATAATCTGGAGATGTCCACTAAGGTTGTTTTGTTCTACATGTTATTCTCTATCCATCCATGCCCCTGGTTGCAATTATAGCCTGCTGTAGCTTGTTGTAATCTTGCTCCAAAGTTGCTAAATAATGTTGCTGTCAGCCTGTTAACATTAAGTTCAGTTGTTGCCATGCTTGTTGTTAGTGATACATGCACCCTATGAACTTTCTCTTGCAATGTTTAGCTTCATAAACACGCCTTCTTACTGTTGGTTGCCTTGCCATGCCATTTATTGCTCTGCGGTGAGTGGTTCAAGCTCACCAACATGCCTACTTATCGTTGTTCCTGCCATGTATGAATCTGTCATATAACTTGCGATGTTAATATGGGTGCCATCATATCTTCTGATCCTTTTTGGCTTATCAGTAAAGGACTTTTGTTCTATGTAATTAGTAGATTCATGCCATGTCTTTTTTTGCCATGATAAGTTCTTGTAACATGTTGTTTGATAGCTCTAAACATAGCAACCTGATGTTATTTTCCGCAAAGTCTGAACTGTTAGTATTTGCAATCTTGTCATGTGTGTTTGAGCATGTTCTAGTAATTTCTGGAGGTAGCTCAGTGTTCATGTTTTGTTATGCTTTACCTGTAAATCATTCCCATGCCTTTTGTTTTCATATTGTGGTACTGTAGCATGTTGTTTTGGTGCTTGCAATATACCTAGTTGCTGTTTTGGACAGATTGTTGCTATAACTTGTTTCATGTGTGTGTGTTGAACCGTTGCTCCGTTTTGAGTGTGCTCTATATGAAACTTGCTTAGAATTGCATGTAGTTTAATATTATCATGTTGCATCCTTGTTTTGGTGTGTTTGCTTGATGTTTGAATGCATTTTGCATCTATGCCATGTTTAACTTGTTTTGCTCATATCTTCTAGGCCGTAGCTCCGAACTAAATGAAATTTATATGTAACTTGACTAGAATCTCATGTAGATCATTTTTGTGCATCTTAACTTGCTGTTTAACAACTTGAACATAAGGTTTATTCAGATCTGGACCAATTTCGAAATTTGCATATGAGGACTTACCAGAATTGTTATATGTTGTTCCCGGCCTCATTTAAACTTTCTTTGATGTGTTGTTATTGTTTGCATCATATCTTGCCATGAGTAGCTTCATGTAGTCTTGTCATGCATCATGCTTGTTTGTGCATCATGCCTTGTTCATGTGTGGTGTGTTTACCATGTTGTGTGCTTCTTCTCGATAGTTCCCGTTTCGTTGCGATCATGAGGATTCGCTCGTCTACGCTTGGTTCGTCTTCGTGGCTTCATCTTCTTCATGGACTCGTTCTTCTTCATTGCGGGATTTCAGGCAAGATGATCACTACCCTGGATCTCACTACTATAATTGCTATGCCAGTTGTTTCGTTCTATCGCTATGCTGCGCTACCTATCACCTGTTCTTCAAGCATTCCCAAATTGCCATGAACCTCTAACGTTTGACACCCTTCCTAGCAAACCATTGCTTGGCTATGTTACCGCTTTGCTCAGCCCCTCTTATAGCGTTGTTAGTTGCAGGTGAAGTTGAAGATTGCTCCATGGTGGACAGGATTATGTTGGGATATCACAATATCTCTTATTTAATTAATGCATCTATATACTTGGTAAAGGGTGGAAGACTCGGCCTTATGCCTGGTGTTTTGTTCCACTCTTGCCGCCCTAGTTTCCGTCATATCGGTATTATGTTCCCGGATTTTGCGTCCCTAACGTGGTTGGGTGATTTATGGGACCCCCTTGACAAATCGCTTTGAATAAAACTCCTCCAGCAAGGCCCAACCTTGGTTTTACCATTTGCCTCACCACCACCTATACCCTTCCCTTGGGTCGGCCAACCCGAGGGTCATCTTTATTTGAGCCCCCCCGGGCCAATGCTTGTCTAAGTGTTGGTCTGAACCGAGTAGACTATGGGGCCCCCTCGGGGAAACTCGAGGTCTAGTTTTACTCGTAGGATGTCTCATCCGGTGTTGCCCTGAGAACGAGATATGTGCAGCTCCTATCGGGATTGTCGGTGCATCGGGCGGTTTTGCTGGTCTTGTTTTACCATTGTCGAAATGTCTTGTAAACCGGGATTCCGAGTCTGATCGGGTCTTCCTGGGAGAAGCTATATCCTCCGTTGATCGCGAGAGCTAATCATGGGCTAAGTTGGGACACCCCTGCAGGGTATAATCTTTCGAAAGCCATGCCTACGGGTATAGGCAGATGGGAATTTGTTAATGTCCGGTTGTATATAACTTGACACAAGATACGAATTAAAATGCATCAACCGTGTATGTAGCCGTGATGGTCTCTTTTCGGCGGAGTCTGGGAAGTGAACACGGTCTTTGGGTTATGTTTGACGTAAGTAGGAGTTCAGGATCACTTCTTGATCATTGCTAGTTTCACGACCGTTCCTTTTGCTCTCTTCTCGCTCTTATTTCCATATGTTAGCCACCATATATGCTTAGTCGCTGCTGCAACCTCACCACTTTACCCCTTCCTTTCCCATTAAGCTTTGCTAGTATTGATACCCATGGTAATGGGATTGCTGAGTCCTCGTAGCTCACAGATTACTACAACAATAGTTGCAGGTACAGGTTATGCGATGATCATGCTGCGAGAGCGATGTTTACTTGTTTAGAGTTCTTCTTCTGCTTCTTCTTCGATCAGGGGATAGGTTCCAGTTCGGCAGCCTGGGCTAGCAGGGTGGATGTTGTTTGAGTTTCTGTTTGTGTTTCATCCATAGTCGGATGATGCTCTTATGTATTGTGATGTTGTACTCGTGTGGCATTGTATGCCTTTTGTATGTATCCCCATCTATTATGTAATGTTGATGTAATGATATCCACCTTGCAAAAGCATTTTAATATGCGGGTCTATCCTTGGTGGGACCTTCGAGTTCCTTTTGGATAGGGTCGCATATTGGGTGTGACAAGTTGGTATCAGAGCCTCGACCGACCTTAGGAGCCCCCTTGATTGATCGTGTAGTTTGGCCGTTGTTGAGTCTAGAAGATAACTATTTTCTGAGTCTAGTTATACCAGAGAGTAGGAATTCTTTTTACTCCTCAGCTCCTTCGTCGCTCTGGTAAGGAATCTTGACGTAGGTGTTTTGAATTACTCCTCTTCCCCTTCAAATTTTTCTTTAGGATCACACAGTTGGTTTTCCGATCGTTGGTTCTCAGCTCTTTTGATCTGGTGCATTTCTCGTCAAGTTGACTCGAGCCTCTTCATCTTTGCCAAGTTCAATCCTCAGTTGTTTTCTTTTCCCACCCTCCCACCCTTTTTATTCTCGAAGCCGGAGTCCGTAATCGAGTATCCATCCTACTCGTGCGAAGTCTTTGCTTTCTTTCCTCAATGATTTCATACCGGTGTTTTCCTCTTGAAGTCATTCGTCGGTTCCCCCTTCCAAATTGCCTTTGTTTTTTCCCGCCCTCCCACCCTCTACTTCCCGGAGCTCCAGCCTCTCTCGACCATCAATTTCATTCATGTGGAGCCTCTTCAGTCTTCCCTCAATTATTTCAACCGGTGAATTCTCGTCTCGTTTGACATTCTTCATCTCTTCTCCGGTGGACTCAATTCAAGTTTTTCGGGTTGATCACATTCTTTTCCCTTGGATCAAGTGTTCTCCTTGCTCGTTTGCCTCTCGCCATTCAATCATTCCGGAGTTCGGAAGACATCTCAGGAGATTTGTCAGTGTTCCAATTAATTCGAGGTTGTCACCTCATTCAAATATTTTAATTGTTCCGGTGCATCATCTATCCTTCAACAATCCTTTCCAACGATGTTTTTCTTTTAGTGGGCCCCAACCCACAGGTATTTTCCCAGGATCTTACCTGACTCTTCTAATTATTCCCGGAGCTATTCTCAAATCCTTTCCGAAGTTTGACGTCAGAACGAATTTCATCAGTCAGATGCCATCTCCAAGATCGCTTTCAAATTCTTTTCATCTCGGGTTCTACCTTTCCTCTTTTTCATTATTCCGGAGTTTCTCAACAATTTTGGTGGTGTTTCTCGTCGTCGTTCTCAGATTTGAAGACCGAAGAAGAGTTTTCCCTCTAAATCTTGCCCGTTCTCCCGAAGTTTCGTGGTTCTAGCTTCATGTTATCCTCTCATATTATTCCGTTTGTCAGATATTCTTTCTTACCCATTCGGAGTATGTCAGGAGTTGTTTTTCCATTTTTTTCGTTGGAGGCCATCATTCTAGCTACCGTTATCCAATTATCCCGGTGCTTCGTTCAAGTGTTCTTTAATCAGCTCATGATCTCTTTATTGTTTTGCATCTAAATCCCCTCAAGCATATTTGTTCTTCTAATTCTTCCTGGTGATTCATTCTCTTTTATCAGTCATTTTCGAACTCTAACGGTGGTTCGTTCAAGATTTTTTTCTTCTTTGATTATCATTTTAATCCATTCGTTCTTTCGAATCCTACCAGTGGTTCATGAAGACCTTCTCAAGTTTTGCGCTATATCTCTTCTCAATCCTTTTCAAGAAGAATAAGTAGTATGCAAAAATCCATTGCTTATCATCAATTTAATTTGACGAAGGATAAGCATACAATAAATCTTATTCTATTTTTCAAATGAGCAATCCCTTCCTTCGGAGTTCAAATTTTCCTCGGCTATTTTGTCGGAACCTCCATCTAAATCATCGCAAGGCTTTAGTCTTATTCTTTTCTTTCTTCATTCTATCTCATCATCCTTTTGTCACCGGAGTTCTTCATGGTGGTTCTTCACGATTTAACTCATTCTTCAAGTTTTCATCAAGATTTTGTTGCTGGAGTTCAAGTATCTTTTCTTCTCGTGTCCCGAAGTGCAATTAATTCTCCGTATTCTTTTGAAGCGGAGTTTTGCATTCCTTCGTTCTTCTCAGCTATTCTATCATTTCCGTTTGCGGCTGGTTATCACCTCATAATTCCTGAGATGTTATCCATAAGTCCACGACAAGTTTATTCTTTCCGTTGTTGAATTTTCTCAACAATTCCATTCAATATTTTCTTCTAAGGTTGCTTTCTATTTCATTCGTGGCACAAGTTGTCATTTTCTTCTATGTTCTTTCATTCAACTCTTTTAATTCTTTCCGAAGGTTTTGTGTCATGTCTTCATCAGGTATCATTCCATCCCCTCAAGTTCATGTTCCTTTTCTGTCCATTTTCAGCCGGAGTGCTGCCTAAATCCTTTCAGTCTTATTCGTTTCTTATCTCATTCTAACTGGAGTGGTTTCAGAGTCTATCTGATTCCGTGAGTTTTCGATTCTCGTCATTCTCGTCGTTCCTCTATTCTTCTCGAGTGCTCTCGATTCTTTGCTTCTTCTCTTGAGTTCTTGCTTCACCTATTCCTTTTTCTCTTCCGTCTCGGTCCTAAGATCTTGGGACGAGATCTCTTGTTAGTGGAGGAGTGTTGTAACGCCCCAGATTCGATGCGCCAGGTGTTTGCCAGTTATTCGCCGTCGTTGCCACGTCATTTGCTTGCGTGTTACATTTTTTCATGCCATGTTCATCGCATCATTACTCCATGCATACTGCTCCGTTTTGTGCGTGTAATATGTCAAATTGTTCGTCTCAACGAGTACTTCATTTCATTCCATTGCATCATGTTCATTTGATCTCATCTTGATGACTGAATCATCGTTGCAAGAGTGCTTCATAATGTTAGTTCCTGTTTCTTAACAGAACATGCTCATTTGTCATTTTTGCCATGATTGATGTGTGCATCCTATGAGGTTGATGTCTACATGTGTTTTGAACTATGCCATGTCTTCTTTATAGAGATGCTTACCATGTATTTTTGTGATCAAAGTGGTGACTAGCACAATCATGCAAACTAGGCTTCGTGGTGTTGCTGATTTTAGTCCCTGTTCTGCTGTTATTTTGATGCCATGTAAACTTGATGCTACAGAAAGATCCATGCATATTTTGAGATACTACAGTAAGGATGTTTTGAACATATGGTTTTGCTATATCTATTCATGCCCCTGGTTGCAATTATGGAGTAGGCTAGCATGTAATTTTCGTGCTCTACTTTTGCTACAAAATGTTTCCTAGCAGATTGTTTACATGTTATTCAATTTTGCCAAGGTTGTTGTAGTTGGTCATTGCATGCTATGAACTTGTTCTTGCCTTGGTTTGTTTTATAAACATGTCTTCTTGCTGATGCTATGCTTATATTGTCATGCAATGACTTGTGGTGAGTGCATCGAGCTTGTTAAGTAGGGTACTTGCTGTTACTGTTTTGCTAGGCTGAATCTGTTATTTCGTGATGCTATGTAAACCTGCTTCTACTTGTCATTCTATGCATAATGTGGAGATGTTCACTAAGGGTGTTTTGTTCTACATGTTATGCTCTATCCATACATGCCCCTGGTTGCAATTATAGCCTGCTTTATCTTTTTGTAATCTTGCTCCAAAGTTGCTAAATAATGTTGCTGTCAGCCTGTTAACATTAAGTTCAGTTGTTGCCTTGCTTGTTGTTAGTGATACATGCACCCTATGAACTTTCTCTTGCCATGTTTAGCTTCATAAACATGCCTTCTTACTGTTGTTGTCTTGCCATGCCATTTATTTCTCTGTGGTGAGTGGTTCAAGCTCACCAACATGCCTACTTATCGTTGTTCCTGCCATGTATGAATTTGTCATATAACTTGCCATGTTAACATGCGTGCGATCATATCTTCTGATCCTTTTTGGCTTATGGTCAGTAAAGGACTTTTATTCTATGCAATTAGTAGATTCATGCCATGCCTTTGTTTTCCATGATAAGTTCCTGTAACATGTTGTTTGATAGCTCTAAACATAGCAACCTGATGTTATTTTCTGCAAAGTCTGAACTGTTATTATTTGCAATCTTGTCATGTGTGTTTGAGCATGTTCTTGTGATTTCTGGAGATAGCTTAGTGTTCATGTTTTGTTATGCTTTACCTGTACATCATGCCCATGCCTTTTGTTTTCATATTGTGGTACTGTAGCATGTTGTTTTGGTGCTTGCAATATACCTAGTTGCTGTTTTGGAGAGATTGTTGCTATAACTTGTTTCATCTGTGTGTGTTGAACCGTTGCTCCGTTTTGAGTGTGCTCTATATGAAACTTGCTTAGAATTGCATGTACTTTCATATTATCATGTTGCATCCTTGTTTTGGTGTGTTTGCTTGATGTTTGAATGCATTTTGCATCTATGCCATGTTTAACTTGTTTTGCTCATATCTTCTAGGCCGTAGCTCCAAACAAAATGAACTTTATATGTAACTTGACTAGAATCTCGTATAGATCATCTTTGTGCATCTTAACTTGCTGTTTAACAACTTGAACATAAGGTTTATTCAGATCTGGACCAATTTCGAAATTTGCATATGAGGACTTACCGAAATTGTTATATGTTGTTCCCGGCCTCATTTAAACTTGCTTTGATGTGTTGTTCTTGTTTGCATCATATCTTGCCATGAGTAGCTTCATGTAGTCTTGTCATGCATCATGCTTGTTTTTGCATCATGCCTTGTTCATGTGTGGTGTGTTTACCATGTTGTGTGCTTCTTCTCGATAGTTCCCGTTTCGTCGCGATCGTGAGGATTCGCTCGTCTACGCTTGTTTCATCTTCGTGGCTTCATCTTCTTCATGGACTCATTCTTCTTCCTTGCGGGATTTCAGGCAAGATGACCGCTACTCTGGATCTCACTACTATCATGCTATGCTAGTTGTTTCGTTCTATCGCTATGCTGCGCTACCTATCACCTGTTCTTCAAGCCTTCCCAAATTGCCATGAACCTCTAACCTTTAACACCCTTCCTAGCAAACCATTGCTTGGCTATGTTACCGCTTTGCTCAGCCCCTCTTATAGCGTTGTTAGTTGCAGGTGAAGTTGAAGATTGCTCCATGGTGGACAGGATTATGTTGGGATATCACAATATCTCTTATTTAATTAATGCATCTATATACTTGGTAAAGGGTGGAAGACTCGGCCTTATGCCTGGTGTTTTGTTCCACTCTTGCCGCCCTAGTTTCCGTCATATCGGTATTATGTTCCTAGATTTTGCGTCCCTAACGCGGTTGGGTGATTTATGGGACCCCCTTGACAGTTCGCTTTGAATAAAACTCCTCCAGCAAGGCCCAACCTTGGTTTTAGCATTTGCCTCACCACCACCTATACCCTTCCCTTGGGCCGGCCAACCCGAGGGTCATCTTTATTTTAGCCCCCCCAGGCCAATGCTTGTCTAAGTGTTGGTCCGAACCGAGTAGACTGCGGGGCCCCCTCGGGGAAACTCGAGGTCTGGTTTTACTCGTAGGATGTCTCATCCGGTGTTGCCCTAAGAACGAGATATGTGCAGCTCCTATCGGGATTGTCGGTGCATTGGGCGGTTTTGCTGGTCTTGTTTTACCATTGTCGATATGTCTTGTAAACCGGGATTCCGAGTCTGATCGGGTCTTCCTGGGAGAAGGTATATCCTTCGTTGATCGCGAGAGCTTATCATGGGCTAAGTTGGGACACCCCTGCAGGGTATAATCTTTCGAAAGCCGTGCCTGCAGTTATAGGTAGATGGGAATTTGTTAATGTCTGATTGTAGATAACTTGACACCAGATACGAATTAAAACGCATCAACCATGTGTGTAGCCGTGATGGTCTCTTTTCGGCGGAGTCCCGGAAGTGAACACGGTCTTTGGGTTATGTTTGACTAAGTAGGAGTTCAGGATCACTTCTTGATCATTGCTAGTTTCACGACCGTTCCTTTTGCTCTCTTCTCGCTCTTATTTGCGTATGTTAGCCACCATATATGCTTAGTCGCTGCTGCAACCTCACCACTTTACCCCTTCCTTTCCCATTAAGCTTTGCTAGTCTTGATACCCATGGTAATGGGATTGCTGAGTCCTCGTGGCTCATAGATTACTACAACAACAGTTGCAGGTACAGGTTATGCGATGATCATGACGCGAGAGTGATGTTTACTTGTTTGGAGTTCTTCTTCTACTTCTTCTTCGATCAGGGGCTAGGTTCCAGGTCGGCAGCCTGGGCTAGCAGGATGGATGTTGTTTGAGTTTCTGTTTGTGTTTCATCCGTAGTCGGATGATGCTCTTATGTATTGTGATGTTGTACTCGTGTGGCATTGTATGCCTTTTGTATGTATCCCCATCTATTATGTAATGTTGATGTAATGATATCCACCTTGCAAAAGCGTTTCAATATGCGGGTCTATCCTTGGTGGGACCTTCGAGTTCCTTTTGGATAGGGTCGCATATTGGGCGTGACACTCATGCTGGGTAGACCATGCTGAATGGAAAACCAGACCAGTGGGGGCACGCCAAGTGCACCCACTGTGTGTAGTTCCCATGACTACCGTTGAATGTTTGATTCAACGGTAGTCTTAGAGCAATTTTCGTTGTGATTGACCTTTGTTTCTGTCGACTGACATATCTTATTTGCTGACCGTAGAAAGCTTGTGATCTTGGAGCCCAATTTTCTGAGTTGGGGAAGAAGCAGATCAGCCTCAACCTCGACCTGGAGCTGGCTAAGAATAATCTCCAGAAGGCCCGGGAAGAAGCAGCTACCATGGGAGATACTAATTCATCGATTGTCCTCCTTATGACTTTTCTCCTTTTAGTCTCTTGAACTAAGTGACTCCACTCGAACAGATGTGCATACTGAACCATCACTCCAAGCTTGTCTGAAGAATGTTATTTCTTTAGAGAAAATGAAACAGGCTCTGGAGAAGAAAGATCAAGACCTTGCCGCAGCACAAAAGGAGGCGCGAGAGAAAACATCACTTGCCGACAAGAAGCTGGCCTCATTCAATAAGTTGGAAGAAGAGAACTCCAAGCTGAAGACCTCTGTTACTGAAGCCAACAAGGAGGTTGCTAGACTGAAGAAGGACAAGGATACCTTGACTGACAAGGTTGGAAATCTCACGGCGAAGAAGGGCGAATTGGAGGTTTATCTGAGACGGCTTGCTGAGAAACTGGTCCTGAAGCTTGAAGGTACTTCCTCTCATCCGACTGATTTGCCATTGTCAACTCATTATTTGACTGTCGACTCACCACTTTTCCGACTGTGCAGAACTCTATCAAGACTTTGAAGCAGAGACTGGGCGGATCGAGACAGGTATTGACCCCATAAACTCTCCTGTCAAAGATGACGTCGTGATGAACGTGCTGCGATTGGAGTCTCGTCTGGACAGTGCTGTGGATTATCTTGCTTGTCTGAAGGTGGCGATGTCGCGGATTAACACTGAACTCTGGCCCCGAGTGGTACTCCAGAATGATCTCGAGTCTCTGATGACTCGACTGAATGAAATCTCTGGTCGAGTGCAAGAGTGGAAGAAGTCGTCTGCTCGCTGTGGCGCCGATGTTGCTCTGTTGTTGGTACAAGTCCACTTCAAGGATGTCAGAGAAGACAAGCTGGTGGCTCTCAAGCTTGCCTACACCAAGAAGCTCAACTTCCAGTCCTTCATGGACACCTTCATTGATGCCACTACTCATATCGCAGACAACATTGACCTTGACAGCTTCGTCTAGCCAGCAAGTCCTCCTCCTGCCAAGTGAACAAACATTATGCCCCACCTTTATTTGCCTCGGAATGCCGAGTGGTTTTGTAACCGTTAAACTCTTTCAGGCCTGATGCCTGAGTACTTCTGCTCGCTGTGGTTTTGAACTTTTGCGTGATTTATCTGAACTTGGTTTTCTTTGAATATGATGGCTATGCCTTTATCGCTTTTGGATGTCTTTCGATTCTGAGTGGAACTTGACCCTTCCACTCTTCATCGATGGCTCCGACGATGTGACCAATCGACATCTCGTCGTCCTTGCGGATCGGGATGGAGCATACGTTGTACTTGTGATGCAGCTCTGATGATGTGGTCAGTCGACACCTCGTCGTCCTTGCGGATCGGGATGGAGCGTACGTTGTACTTGTGATGCAGCTCTGACAATGTGTTCAGTTGACACCTCGTCATCCTTGTGGATCAGGATGGAGCGTATGTTGTACTTGTGATGCAGCTCTGAGGATCTTTGTGACTTAGGTGAGTACGGGGTCGCCGCTAAGCCCCCGAGTGGGAGGATTGCTCTCCACTCAGAGCCTTTTTTAACTTAGGCGAGTGCGGGGTCGCAGCTAAGCTGTCGAGTGGGAGGATCGCTCCCCACTCAGAGTGTTTTTTAACTTAGGAGAGTACGGGGTCGCAGCTAAGCCCTCGAGTGGGAGGATTGCTCTCCAATCGGAATGTTTTTTAACTTAGGTGAGTACGAGGTCGCAGCTAAGCCTCCGAGTGGGAGGATTGCTCTCCACACAGAGTGTTTTTTAACTTAGGTGAGAACG
>NC_041381.1:118554904-118609583 GCF_002162155.2 Triticum dicoccoides
ACTTGGAGTGTTTTTTAACTTAGGCGAGTACGGGGTCGCAGCTAAGCCTCCGAGTGGGAGGATTGCTCTCCACTCAGAGTGTTTTTTAACTTAGGCGAATACGGGGTCGTAGCTAAGCCCCCGAGTGGGAGGATTGCTCTCCACTCAGAATGTTTTTTAACTTAGGCAAGTACAGGGTCGCAGCTAAGCCCCCGAGTGGGAGGATTGCTCTCCACTCGGAGTGTTTTTTAACTTAGGCGAGTACGGGGTCGCAGCTAAGCCCCCGAGTGGGAGGGTTGCTCTCCACTCAGAGTGTTTTTTAACTTAGGCGAATCAGGTTCGCGGCTAAGCCACCCACTGGGGGATTCAGACACAAATAATTATGGGAAAACAATCATTAAGATACTGCAAAAATCTTGTCTTTGGTAAGCAAACTGAAGGACTCTTATTACAACTCGTCAATCCGAGCGGTTTAGGTATAGAAATGACGAAGTAGCTCTGCGTTCTACGCGCGTGGCTCATCCATTTTCTTGGCTATGTTGTAGATGTGGTATGCTCCATTGTGAAGCACCTTGGTGATGATGAAGGGACCTTCCCAGGCCGGAGCGGGCTTGTGAGGCCGTTTCTAATCCACTCGGAGCACAAGGTCTCCTTCCTGGAATGCTCGACCTTTGATATTACGGGCATGGAATCGATGCAGATCTTGCTGATAGATGGTCCACTGGATCAGAGCCATCTCATGTTCCTCTTCCAAGAGATCAACTGCATCTTGGCGTGCCGGCTCAGCTTCAGCTTCTGAGAAGAGTTCCACTCGAGAAGCATTGTGCAGCAAGTCACTCGGAAGTACAGCCTCAGCGCCGTACACCAAGAAGAAAGGGGTTCGGTCAGTTGACCGGTTAAGCGTCGTTCTCAGCCCCCATAGGACGAATGGTAACTCTGTCACCCAAGCTCCGGATGCGTGCTTGAAGTCACACATTAGTCGGGGTTTCAACCCTTGAAGGATCAAACCATTCGCCATTTCTGCTTGCCCATTCAATTGCGGGTGTGCAACAGGCGCGTAGTCGACCCGAGTGCCTTAGGAAGCACAAAACGCCTTAAACTCATCGGAATCAAAATTTGAGCCGTTATCTATGATAATGCTGTGAGGGACTCCATATCTGAATATCAACTCCTTGATGAAACTGACGGCAGTGCTTGAGTCAAGGTTTTTGATAGGATTGGCTTCGATACATTTGGTGAACTTGTCGACTGCTACGAGCAAATGAGTGAAACCACTTCTGCCAGTTTTGAAGGGTCCAAGCATATCTAACCCCTAGACTGCAAATGGCCAGATGAGTGGAATATTCTTCAAGGCAGACGCAGGCTTCTGAGACATGTTGGACTAGAACTGACGACCTGCACACTTGTCGACTATATCCTTTGCCATCTCATTTGCACGAGGCCAATAGAACCCTGCTCGATATGCTTTGGCCATGATGGTCCGAGAGGACACATGGTGACCACAAGTCCCCGAGTGGATATCGTTGAGGATCATTCGACCTTCTTCAGGGGTGATGCAGTATTGAGCCACTGCTGTGACACTTTCTCTGTAAAGCTTCCGTTTTATCATGGTAAAAGCTTTCAATCGACGGACTATCTGGCGGGCCTCATCCTCATCCTCTGGGAGTTCTTGCCTGAGCAAGTACGTGATGTGTGACACCGTCCAATCGGGCGTGATCACTAAGACTTCCATGATCAAGTCGACCATGGCTGGGACTTCAATCTCAGTCGGATTGGTTGAACTTATCGTTGTGGGGGCTCTTCCTTGAAGGGATCTTCTTGTACTGATGGGGTATGGTGATGCTCCAAGAACACATTGCCGGAGATAGGCTTCCAAGTGGAACCTATCTTCGCCAGATCATCTGCGGCTTGATTCTTGATTCGGGGTATGTGGTGGAGCTCTAACCCCTCGAACTTCTTCTCTAGCTTTCTCACTGCATTGCAATAACCGGTCATTGCTGGAATTGATTAACCACTAAGTCTGAGTCATCGTAGACCATCAAGCGTCGGACGCAGAGTGAAATGGCCATACGTAACCCATGCAATAATGCCTCATACTCAACTTCATTGTTTGAAGAATCAAAGTGATTCTGGAGGACATAATTGAGCTTGTCTCCTCTTGGGGACACCAAAACCACCCCTGCGCTAGAGCCATTCGACATCTTGGACCCATCAAAGAACATAGTCTAGTGCTCCAACTGAATCTGAGTCGGTTACTGCTGTTCAATCCACTCTGCGAGGAAATCTGCTATTGCTTGGGACTTGATGGCTTTCTTTGCCTCAAACTTGATATCTAAAGGAAGGAGTTCAATCGCTCATTTTTCCACTCGACCAGTTGCATCTCTGTTATTCAGAATTTCTGACAATGGGGCGTCACTGACGACTTAAACTGAGTGGTCTGAGAAGTAGTGTGCAACTTTCTTCGTGGTCAGGTAAATCCCATAAACAAGCTTCTGATAATGAGGATATCTCTGCTTGGACAGGGTCAAGACTTCTGAAATGTAATACACAGGGCGCTGAACTTTGAAGGCTTTGCCTTCTTCTTCCCGCTCGAGCATGAGCACTATGCTGACAACCTGTCCAGTGGCTGTGATGTAGAGCAGTAAAGGCTCCTTGCTGACTAGAGCGGCAAGCACCAGCTTGGTGGAAAGCAGGGCTTTGAGCTCTTCAAACGCTACTTCAGCTTCATCATTCCACTCGAACTTGTCAGACTTCTTCATCAGTCGGTAAAGAGGCAGTGCCTTTTCACCGAGGCATGAGATGAATCGACTCAATGCAGCCAAACAACAAGTAATCTTCTGAACATCGTGCACATGCACAGGGCGCTTCATTTGGAGGATTGTGCCAATCTTCTCTGGATTTGCGTTGTTCCCCTGTTCGAAAATGAGAAAACCGAGTAACTTTCCGCCTGGGACCCCGAATGTGCACTTTGATGGATTGAGCTTGATATCATATCTTCTTAAGTTGGCAAAGGTTTTAGCGAGGTCAGTCAGTAGGTCGGAACCTTTGCGTGACTTAACCACTATGTCATCCATGTATGCTTCCACATTCCGACTGATTTGAGTGAGCAGGCACTTCTGAATCATGCGCATGAACGTGGCACAACATTCTTGAGGCCGAAGGGCATAGTAACATAGCAAAAACACCCGAATGGGGTGATGAAAGATGTCTTTATCTCATCGGGTCCATACAGTCAGATCTGATGGTACCTGGAATAAGCGTTAAAAAAGGACAATCGCTCACATCCTACAGTTGAGTCGACTATCTGGTCGATGTAGGGCAGAGGAAAATGATCTTTCGGGCAGGCCCGATTGATGTGCTTGAAATCAATACACATTTGAAGTGATTTGTCTTTCCTGAGGACCATAACAACATTGGTGAGCCACTCGGAGTGGTATATCTCGTGGATGAACTCGGCAGCCAGGAGCCGAGCCACCTCCTCGCCAATTGCCTTTCTCTTCTCTGCGGTGGACTGACGGAGATGCTCTTTAACGGGTTAAGTCGACTCGCAAACGGTGCTCAGCCAGTCCCCTGGGTACACCTAGCAGGTCAGCTGGCTTCCATGCAAAGATGTCCCAGTTCTCACGGAGGAACTGGATGAGCGCTTCTTCCTATTTGCTGTCAAGTGTTGTTGAGATATGGGTTGGAGAAGCATTAGGGTCGGTCGGGTGAATGTGAACCAGCTTTGTCTAGCCGGCCGACTAGAACATAGACTCCGAGGCAGGCCTCTTGACACGCAGCAAATCACTCGGATCTACCTTCTTCCGGTATTCTTGAATCTCTACTACTGCCATTTGCTCATCGGCGATCTTTGAACCGTTCTGGAGACAATCCTCAGCTCTTTGCCAGTTTCCAGTGACCGTGATCATGCATTTGGGGCCATGCATCTTCAACTTGAGGTACACATAGTATGATCGAGCCATGAAACTAGCATAAGCAGGTCTGCCTAGAATGGCATGATAGGCACTATCAAAATCCACTACCTCAAACGTCAACTTTTCCTTGCAGTAATTCAGGGAATCACCGAAAACCACATCAAGAGTGATCTGACCAAGTGAATCGACTTTTTTTCCTGGGATGATACCATGGAATCTCATGTTGCTCTCACTGAGTTTGGACATCGGAATGCCCATCCCCCGAAGGACCTTAGCGTACAATATATTCAGTCCACTTCCACCATCCATCAAAACCTTGGTCAGTCGGGTGCCCCCAACGACTGGGTCGACCACCAACGCTTGCCGCCTAGGGGTAGCAATGTGTGGCGGGTGGTCGGACTGGTCGAATGTAATAGGGGTTTTTGACCACTTCAAATATCTTGGTGTTGCCAGAGCAACCATGTTCACCTCTCTGTTAATAACTTTCAGTTGATGTTTGCTCTCAAGGTCAGGAAAAATCACCAAGGTGGCATTAACATTGGGGTAACCACCATCATCCTCTTTGTCTTCCTCCTTATCAAGCTCTGAATCAGGAGTGGACACTGTCGAGTGGTATGCTTGGGGAGAATCAGATTCCCCTCTTCATCGTTTTTGGTGTGTATATGACACGACAAATCAAGTATATCATTTCCTGCTTGATCTTTCACTTGTTTTAGGGGTCCAAGGCCCCTTGGGCTTCCTTTGAACTTTCCTTGTTTCAGAACTGCTGCTTCGGCAGGGCCCGCAACTTCAGCCTTTCGCTTCTGCTTCCGACTGGAGTTTCCTCCTCCGGTGTCCTGGGTGACTGGTTTGTTTTTGCCACTCCAGAGTAGGTCCTCTTCTTCGCTGTTAGCGTACTTGGTGGCAATCTCCATCATCCGAGCCAGAGACATGTCTCTGGTCCGATCGAACTTCAGATTGAGCTCTCTCTAGTGAACGCCTTCTTTAAAGGCACAAACTGCTTGATGATCCGATATGTTCTCCAAGGTGTGGTGAAGACTGATCCATCTCTGGATATAATCTCTCAAGGTCTCATTCTGTTTCTGCATGCAATGCTGCAATTCCGACAAACTAGTAGGTCTCTTGCAGGTGCCCTCGAACATTTTGGTAAACACCCGGGTAAACTCATTCCAGCTGAAAATGCTTCCAGGGGCCAACTGATTCAGCCAACCCCTGGCAGAACATTCGAGCATCAAAGGGAGGTGCTTCATGGCCACCTCATCACTGCCGCCACCAATATGCACAGCCACTCGGTAGTGTTCCAACCAAGTGTCAGGCTTCGACTCTCTTGTGAACTTACTGACACCAGTCGCCAATCTGAAGTTGTGAGGGATCTCAATGGCTCGGATGGCTCTACTGAACCTCTCAGGACCGGAAACATGGACCCTGCTTCCACCAGGCCTGTCTCTATCCAACCCCTCTCTATATGCTCTGTTCTGGTCGACCAAACCTTGGACAAGGACTGACCTTGCATCAAACCCAGAGTCTCTTCGGTCGACTGGAACTCTGCGGTCATTACCATACGGGTCCCTGTCATCATACTGCTAGGGCATGTACGACCCATCCCTCGGAAGGGGCGAAGGCACTCGATGGTGGTTGTCACGGGCATACTCACGATCAAACTCTCCATGAGCTCTTCCCAGGTGCCGATCTCGGCGGTGATCATGATTTTCACCTCGCAAAGGCGACCCAGGGCTGTGTGCCGACTGAACTGTATCTGCCCTTACTGACCTGTTGTGGATCTTGTTCCGCAACTGAGAAATGGCGGAGTTCAGCTCTCCTGCTGCTCAGAGCAGTGTTCTGATCTGTTCCAAGCCCCCTTCCAACCTCTAAACCGGACGGCTGAATAGACTCTGCTATACACGCAGCAGCTGCAAGATTCTGGATCGGAGTGCGGAATACCTGAGGTTCAGGCGGAAACAACTATCGTGGACGTCGACTCGACTCGGGGATTAGTCGACGAGCACGTTTGTTGAGAGAATGTTGGAGATTATCCAAACGAGTGTGCTCAGCCAGCATGGCCAGGCGCGCAACCTTCAAGGCCCGAGCCTCGGCGGTTTCCCCGATGATGGGGGACTGGAGGACCTCCACGTTGCGGCGGTGCTGTTCCTCCCTCTTCTGAGAGTTGAGAGGTTGGGGCTTGTACTCCTCATGGCCGAATGACGGGCCATCGCCACCACCGTTGTCGCCGCTGCAGCGAAACCTAGGTGGGCTGCGACGGGAATCGACCATGAGAACTTCTGCCATGGGGTCACAGCTCCCGCTCTCGGAAAACATACCTGCAGAGCCAGTCGATAGGTCGACTGGACCGCAGTGAAATTCGTCGGGCTCGATTGCTACGATTTCGGGGGTGGTCGTCTGGCGAGGCACTGCATGCTTCACCCACCGCTGGAGCCGCGACCGACCAGATCGCTTGCGGCGGCATTCAGCAGAGTGAGAAGGCGACACGAGGGACGACCGATATAGAGTCGATGCTTGCCGAAGGAGGACACCGCAGGCACTCGCGCGGAAGTGCGACGATCCATGGATCGGGAGAGCCTCGACATCGAGGGGGCTTCTTGGAGCCAGGAGGAGTCGTCGGCGATGAAAGTGAGTGCACCGAGTCAGAACTCGTGGCCCATGACCAAACCGCCGTCGGAAACCATGCTGATGAAGATCAGAGGAAATGCAACCTCGCCGGAAGTTGCTAAGACGCTTTGCCCCTGTGGGCACAAACTGTCGTGGTACTAAGTCTCACAGTAAGAATAAGGGGTACGTATGAGGAGGCGAGGTCCTAGCTACGGCAAGGTTGTACACACGAGTTTATGAGTTCAGGCCCCTCTCGGAGGAGGTAAAAGCCCTACGTCTCGGTGCCCTGAGGCGGTCGACTGGAATATGGGTGCGTGTTACAAGGGGTGTGAACCCTTGTCCTAGAGGAGGGGGTGGCTTATATAGACTGCGCCAGGACCCCAGCCGTCCTCCGTTATAGGGTTCAATGTACATTAAGATAGGGCATTACTGGTAGCTCCAGCTATAAAGTGTTATCAATGATCTTTAAGACTACGGAGTGAACACCCGACCGTTGCCATCCTGAGTGACTCTAGGTATTCTGTACTCCGAGTGGTTTTCTGTATGGTCGAATGACTCCATCCAGGTCGAGTGAAATTGGGGGTATCCGAGTGAGGTGACTGGTTGAGTGGATTGCACTCGATGGCTTCAGTCGGTACTTCCCACTGTGCTTTGAATGTCCTTGCTTCTAGGGTGGTGACCTTGAGTAGGGCGTATAGATTAGGTCTATGACCCTACCCTAGGTCTATGGCATTGTCACTCACCGCATTGCCTGATGACGTTGTGGTAAACATTCTTGACCAACTCATTGTCCGTGAGGCTGAAAGAACCAGCATCCTCTCCAGGCAGTGGACTGAACTCTACGCCAAGCTGTCTCGGCTTATAATAAGCGCTCGGCACTTCCTGCCCATGGGTGTGTCATGCACCGACATCTATGATGATGAATTGGTTCGCATCAATGAAGCTGTGGTTCAAGCGATAGAGAGCATATTGACACACAAAAATCCTGGAAACACACCATCCACCTTCTGTCGACCACGTTCTACTTGAGAGATGATGTCCCCGTATCCATTGGGCATGCTGTTGATGATGCCATGGCGGCACACTTGGTTGATAATGTCAAATTTAGTGTTATGACAGGGACGTATGACATCATCGATATGGTTGAGGATGATCTGGTCATGTCTGCAAGAAATTCCATGCTGTTCTTTGATGCATGTCCAAGTGCATTTGGTGGTCTCACTGCCCTCGACCTCGAGAATTTGAGATTTGGTGAATCATACATATCCAATGTCCTCAACATTTGCAAGTGGTTGAAGCGTCTGCGTTTGTACAATTGCGACTCTGGTGATTGCAGCACACTGCCAGTTGAACATTCTCATCTCAGTGAGCTTAGTATTGTCCACTGTAGTCTCGAACGAGTTATGCTAAACTGGCACCCTCAACTCACAAGGATGGTCTTTGAAGGCTGGCTGCAATTCCAAGATCCACTGTTCATTGGTCATGCCCCATTGCTGGAGGCTGTAAGCCTCACAAATCTCAGCCTTAGTTACCACAAGATGGTGAAGTTAAGTGATTTTCTTAGTGGTAGCTGAGGGAGTCCTGGATTAGGTGGTATCCGGACAGCCGGACTGTATACATCGTCCGGACTATTGAAGCGTGAAGATACAAGACTCAAGACTTTGGCCCATGTCCGGATGGGACTCTCCTTTGCGTGGAAGGCAAGCTTGGCGATCCGGATATTGTGTTTCCTTCCTTGTAACCGACTCCATGTAAACCCTAGCCCTCTCCGGTGTCTATATAAAGCGGAGAGGTTGGTCCTTAGAAGGACGATCACAATTACAATCATACCATCATAGGCTAGCTCTTACGGTTTAGCCTCTATGATCTCGTGTTAGATCTACTCTTGTACTACTCATATCTTCAATATTAATCAAGCAGGAAGTAGGGTTTTACCTCCATCGAGAGGGCCCGAACCTGGTAAACATTGTGTCCCTTGCTTCCTGTTACCATCAGCCTAGACGCACAGATCGGGACCCCCTACCCGAGATCCGCCGGTTTTGACACTCGACATTGGTGCTTTCATTGAGAGTTCCTCTGTGTCGTCGCTGCAAGGCTCGATGGCTCGTCTCATCGTCAAGAACAACATTACCTCGGGGGGGGGGGGAGCTCTGGCTGTAGGCCAAACTCTCTGACTTGGCGGCTTCATCATGGCTGCCCCATCGGCGGCCGCACCGAGGATGGCCTCTCGGGTCATCAACCATAACCTTCGCGTCAGTTCGGAACTCGCCGAACAGATGGATCCGATGGAGCTTTCCTACCTTAATGAGCTCTTGGATCGCATCGCCGCTCTGGGAGTCGCTACAGACTATGACCGGATCGGGCTTAAACCTGACCAAGGGGACATTAGATCCCCGCCGGCCACCCATGAGATAGCAGTAGTGGATGAACCACACACGGATTACCCCTCAACTCTGAGGACAAACCATGTCCGGATCACCGAGCTCCTTGAGCCGAACACCTTCCCAATGGAAGACATGACCCGGGTCCCGGACTTAGAATCGGGCATTGGGCCGAAGAAATTGGGCAACACTCCGGATCCTGGACCGTCAGACTTGGAGCCTCCCATGCCCCTGGGTGCTAGATCGGATCGGGATCCAGATTCAGCTAACAACACCCACCCGGACTCAAGCCGTCTCTCCCACATCAGGCAAGAGCCCCAGGAGACGGTACATCGCTACTGGGCCAGATTCCTCCTTGTGATAAACAAGGTCAAGGACTGCTGCGAGGAAGACATTGTCTCGCTTTTCTGCAAAAACTACATGAACAAAGGACTCCTCAATGCTATAAGTCGTCGTGACATAGTACACTTTGCGGACTTGGCAACCATAGTACAGAAGTACTGTGCGATGGAAAGTGCCTGGAAAACCCAAACAGAATTTTGGGATAGTACGGCCCTCACCAGAACCTTTGTCCGAACTAAACGGGGGAACTCTCGTAAGTCGGTCGATCCAGTTCCCAAGAAATTGAAGCACACCCCAGGGCGGGGAACCGTATTGGAAGAATGGCTAAATGGTCCATGTAAACTCCATAGCGCTCCAGACACAACAACAACTCATAGCCTTAGGGCATGTTGGATACTCCGGCAAGTTGCAAAAAGTGGCGAGGATCTTCTTGCGGGCCATAAAGCAGAACAACATCCCACCAACGAGCATAATACGGTACTAATGGTCTTCGAGACTTTCCCCTCAAACAATAGGCGCAAGCGAGCTCATCGAAGCTCCACTAAAATCTGCCATGTGGCAAAAATGAACCCCTAGAATGACACTGCTATAACTTTCAATGCCAGTGAAAAACCTCGATTCCAAACTGTTCGGACACCAGCCGCTCTGGTCCTTAGCCCAGTCATGGACGGCTTTTGGCTCACTAAAGTACTCATGGACGGTGGAAGCGGATTAAACTTGATCTATGAAGAAACGCTCAACAAGATGGAAATTGACAAAAGCCGCATTGAGCAAAGCGGCACAATCTTCAGGGGAATTATCCCTAGTCGAGAAGCGCGGTGTGCGGGAAAAATCACACTCGATGTGGTATTCGGTACCCCGGAGAATTACAGGTCCATAGAAATCACATTCCAGGTGGCTCCTTTTAGCAGCGGATACCACACCCTTCTAGGGCGGGATGCGTGTCGGTGTCAAAACCGGAAGATCTCGGGTAGGGGGTCCCAATCTGTGTGTATTATGCTGATGGTAACAGGAAGCAAGGGACACAATGTTTACCCAAGTTCGGGCCCTCTCGATGGAGGTAAAACCCTACCTCCTGCTTGATTAATATTGAAGATATGTGGAATACAAGAGTAGATCTACCACGAGATCGTAGAGGCTAAACCCTAGGAGCTAGCCTATGATGGTATGATTGTAATTGTGATCGGCCTTCTAAGGACCATGCTCTCCGGTTTATATAGACACCGGAGAGCTAGGGTTTACATGGAGTCAGTTACAAGGAAGCAAACATAATATCCGGATTGCCAAGCTTGTCTTCCACACAAAGGAGAGTCCCATCCAGACACGAGCCGAAGTCTTGAGTCTTGTATCTTGATGCTTCTATAGTCCGGACGATGAATACAGTCCGGCTGTCCGGATACCCCCTTATCCAGGACTCCCTCAGTAGCACCTGAACCAGGCTTCAATGCGATTAGTCCGGCGCGCAGTCTTCTCTGTGGCATTGCAAGGAGGGTTCCTCCTTCCGAATACTCCAAGGTTATCATCGAACACGTGGACCGTGTCCGGATCTGCAAAATGATCCCCACATACCACCATAGAGAGAATGATACTCCAACTGACAACTTTTAGACGACGTCACATGCCATTAGAGCCAGGTCATTATTCAAACCGTTTTTTCACAACCAGCCACAGTGCGCATTGCGAGGCGGTTTCCTTGACACGTCTTGTCAAAGCAGAGATCATGTCCCCTTATCACGGGATTCTCATCAATACGGGTATGGGTAATCCCCCCGTTCCATCAATCGTGGCGCTTGGGAAGTAAGTGATTCTCAACATGATAGTGGGGAGGCGCACCGCTTTCATTGCCTCTATTAAAGGGATAAGAGTTCCTCATTTTTACCCACGCCTTCTTCCCCCCTCGCATACTCTTGCCTCCTCGAGCTCCAACGCCCTAGTATAGGTCTTCTACGCACAGTTAGTCATGTCCAGAGCAGGAGGCAAGTGGGTAGCTTCCACCACGACGGCGAAGAAGATCGCGAATCTCCGGGTGGCCGGATAGTTGGCCGCAGACATAGCGCACCAGCTACCAGACGAGGGATAGGTCATTCCAACTCCAGGACCCCGCGAGAGGGTCGTGTTCCTTGCCCACTTCGACCATGGACTGGGGTTTCAACTCCACCCCTTCGTCCGCGGGCTTATGTTCTACTACAGGCTAGACTTTCATGATCTAGCTCCGAACTTCGTCCTCAACATCTCGGTGTTCAACGTCGTGTGCGAGGCTTTCCTCCGCATCAAGCCTCACTTCGGCTTGTGGCTGCAAACCTTCTGCGTGAAGACGAAGATCGTGAGGGGCCAGCAGGCAGAGTGCGGAGGAGCCATGGTGGACAAAATGCCTAACGTCACCTGGCTTGACAGCTCCTTTGCGGAAACCGTGAAGGGGTGGCAATCGGGGTGGTTCTACATCACCTAGCCATGCAACACCGACTGGGCGGCGGCCCCCGAGTTCCGATCCGGAACCCCTATGCGGCTCACCTCCTGGGAACAGAAGGGCCTGCTGTGGGGCGAATCCATAGAGCTGATCGGACTCACAAACTGCATCAAGGGCATGAAGAGCAAGAAAATCAAGCTCGTCAATGTGATCCAGGTCATGCTCATTCGCCTAATTCTGCCTTGCCAAAGGCGGGCATTTAATCTGCGGGAGTTCGATCCAGCCGAACACCAGAGGCTCCAAAGGCTCTATGACAGGACACACAAAAACGCATGGAAGGCGTTGTTCAAGGCCACCAAAGTACCTCCTCTCCTATCCGAGGACCGTGGGTTCCACGCCACGCGGTCTCCTAGTCAGGTGAGTTTTCGGTGTGCCATCGGATTCGGTTCTTCTATATACATCATGGGGAAACCTTTTAAGTAATCATGCATATTTGTTTAGGACTAGGTGGAGAAAGCGGAGCAGATTAATTATCCAGCTCCGTTGCCGGAAAGCACAGCCAACGATCTTATGACGAAGATGCTGGTTCCATTTCCCTGTAAGGGACCGGAGAAGAAGGCCGATAAGAAGGCCCCGGGGACCTAAAAGAGTTCCCGGCGTAAGGCTGCGCAGCCTCGTCCGAAGAAGACGAGGCGCACTCCTCCCCCTAAGGGGAAGAAGAAGAAGAAGAAGAAGAAGAGGAGGCCACCTAAGGGGAAGTCTGAGACGGCGGACCAGGGGACCAGGAGAGGTCCCTGACGCAAGGCCGTCATACCCCTGTCATCTGATGACGACGAGGCAGATTCTTCCCGCGGAAGAGGGGAGGAACAAGAAGAAGTTCCACCTCCCCGTACTGGGGGAGGAAACAAGAGGAAGGTCGTCCCGGAAGGGGAGGCTGGGGTGTCCAAGAAGGGAAAAGCGTCCCTTTCAGATTACTCCACCACCGCCGCCGATAGTGAGGAAGGGTGGCTTCCCAGGAAGAAGCCCCTGGTGTGATCGTAAGTATCCACACTCAACCGTAATTTCGCTTCATAGTTTTGTTATAATGCCAAACTTGTATGCGGTCTGGCCAAGGCCCATCCCGAGGCATCGTCTTCGGACGGGTCCTTGAGTGAGTCAGCAATGAACTCACTTCCGACGAACACCACTCCTCGGCCTGCGGATGACACAGAGGTGTTATCCCAAAGGCTCCCGACGATGGTGGAGGTGGCCTTGGAGGCGCCTCAAGGCGGTGCCCCAGGCGGCGGACTCGCGGGGTTCAAGGTCCCCGCGGACCGTGTCAATGAGATCCACGGCAAGCCGGGCTCTCAGCCGAACACTGTTCCGGAGCCTTCAGTTGTTCCGAACTTAGGCGGGCAGCCCCTCGTTATGGAGGGAGGGCCGTCTGTATCAAGGACTTCCGTTGCGCCCCAGGCGCCAGATTGTCTGCTAGAAGCGCTTCGAGGCGCTTTCCTGGATGAAGAGCACCGTACTCTCATGAGTGCGGTGATTCAGAAGGTTTCGTCCGCCAAGAGCGGACTAACCGAAGCCTGCACCAGCCTCCTAACAGGCTTCGAGGTAAGCAGTAAAAATATGTGAAGTTGCCACCCGATAGGTAGTAGCTCCTGATACTCTGTTTGGTGTTCGGAAAGAAAAACCAAACGGAGGGTCAATTATAATCCGTAGGAGTCTGGCAATAAGTTTGCATTGAAATAAACAGGTTGTGCTGCTGGCCGCTGCTGCTCGCACGGCCGAAATCGTCGGCCTAACGCAGGACTTAGAGCGGGCATAGGGAGAGCTCGGCCTCACGAGGAGGCAGCTCGAGGAGAGCAAAGGTGAATGATTCACGTCTCTCATATAATGAATAGTAAGTAAAATTTGATTATGCTAATGACGAGACGTCGTGATATGGTAACAGAGGCCACCACCGAAGTGGCGTCTCTCAAGAAGGCGCTGTCCGAGGCCGAACACAAAGCGGCCTTGGAACTCAAGGAGCGCAAAAAACAAGAGGCCCGAGTGGGTGAGGTACAAGAAGTGCTCCAGGACCTCGGCAAGAAGCTCGAGTCTGCGGAGCGGGAGCTTAAAGCATAGGAGGCCGAGCTTGTGAAGGCCCTTACAAATACAAAAGACGCCAAGAGCGAAGCCGAGAGGGCTCATCAAGAGATCCAGGAGGCCAAGAAAATAGCGGCAGGTAAGAATTTTTTTATACAAAGCAAACTTGTGGAGGAGGCGTTTCTTTTACTTACTCGAATCCGAAGCTCTCCAGGGGCATTCACAGACCTGCCATGCAGCGTATCAAATGTCGCGGATTTCTACCGTGCCCAGGAGGGGAGCTCAACGGAGAAGTTGTTCTGGTCCCAGTATGCTGGGGCCGAGCATGCAACGCCTTTGAGTGACCAACTGAAGCAGTTGGTCGAACTCCACAAGGCGGCCGAAGTGGCTACGAAAGATCTCATAGTCCGGATATGGCCTGGCAAGCTTCTGCCCACCAGCTACTTCGGCCTGATCAAGCGGATGGTGGATTCCTGTCCGCGATTGGAAGTCACCAAGCGATCCGTTTGCATTGAGGGTGCCCGACGGGCCCTTGCTCGCACCAAGGTGCATTGGGGCAAGCTGGATGCGGAGAAGCTGGTGAAGAATGGCCGCCGGACGACAAGCCGCATCGCGTCCCCGAGAAGTATTATGATGGCGTTATGAAGGGTGCTTGCCTCGTGGCCGATGAATGTACCAAAGACATAATTTTGAATGAATTCACTTCTGTCATGTTTGTAATTTAAAGACAAAGTTACTTGCGCTATGCAGCGCTTTTGTAATTTAAAATATTACCGTATGTGCAGTTGTTTATCAAATTCTGAAAGTAGGCCAGTCGTCGGCTTCCGCCCCCGTGTAACTAGTACTGGGGTGTTCGTGGAAAACCCTGACACTCTTTATCCAAATGTTTGGTCCCTTAAGGAGGTGTCCAGCGTAGCAAACCAGGCAATTGGACTATACGGCTTTATAACCTTCACTTAGCCATAGAAGTCTATGATTTTAAATTTCAGCGAAGCCCCTAGAACCAGAAGGCCGAATTGGGGCGCTATACACGCCTATATCGGACAAAGCCGAATTAATGCCTAAAGCGGAAAAATCTTTAAGGATTTTAAGACCTCTCGAACAGCGACCAGTCTCTCGCCACAACATGTCGGACAGTTTTGTGCTTTCTCTACTGAGGTGCTCGTCCGGCAGAACCAGCGCACAATCGCAATAGTTCTCCCTACGGTACCTTAGCCGAATTAACGGAACGTAAGGCACCAAAGCAAGGGAGTCGGGCTATCCCAACCGTAACCCAAGACATGATTCGGAGCTGATGCATATAATGCTATAAGTTCGGGGTGCCGCACTGTTGAAAGTGTTCGGACTTGACTTGCCGTATTATGGGGTACCATAAGAAGCCCCTGGCAAACTACACGTACCAAAGTGTACGGATGCAAAATTAAATAGACATTTATAAAAAATGCTCAAATAAAAATAAGTAAGCTGACGCTATTTGTGGTCTCCCATTGATGAATAATACGTTTAAGCGTATGTTTACAATGTATGCATTAAGCGGAGACAAATAGGATTATTTGACATATTCTATCCAGGGGCAGGCTACGTACTGATAGATAAAGCAGGAATAACAATCGTAAATAGATTCCACCTGGGTGTTTCCTGCTGTGCCCAATGCCTATTGCCTCCTGGTTATTCCTATGTAAGTCTGACAATCCGGCTATTCTGGAGAAACTGCACTAAAGCAATGTCCTTAAGGGTGGATGGGAAGGTTATGAAGTGATACCGTACTGTTGACTGAGCCCCCGATACGCCTCCGCCTGTGCCCATGGTATTTTGAGTGCGTAATTGTGTACGCGTGGCACGAATGCTGCTTTGATGGGATTTGAGCGGAGGTCGGACTTCTAGTCCTGCTCTTGTTGTGCCTGCTGATCTTGCTGCGGGGTGTTCCGCCCTCGCTTGACGGAGCTTGAAAATGTCGTCGCCGGATTGGTGGTTTGCCGGAGGAGGCCGCATTGTACTTCTACCGCAAGGGCTGCAGTATGTTCTTCTGTACGGAGAGAGCGGTCCATATTCCCATTGACTGTTATGACCCCGCGCGGGCCTGGCATCTTGAGCTTGAGGTATGCATAGTGTGGTACCCATTGAATCTAGCAAATGCGGTTCGTCCGAGCAGGGCATGGTAACCACTTCAGAAAGGGACGATATCGAAGATTAGCTCTTCGCTTTGAAAGTTATCCGGAGATCCGAAGACCACTTCCAATGTTATAGAGCCCGTGCAATGGGCCTCTACACTAGGAATGACAGCTTTAAAGGTGGTTTTGGTGGGCTTGATCCTTGAAGGATCGATGCCCATCTTCCGCATTGTGTCCTGATAAAGCAGGTTCAGGCTGCTGCCTCCGTCCATAGGGACTCTTGTGAGGTGAAATCCGTCTATAATTGGGTCTAATACCAATGCAGCTGAGCCGCCGTGACAGATGCTAGTAGGATGATCCCTACAATCAAAGGTGATTGGACAAGCTGACCATGGGTTAAATTTGGGGATGACTGGCTCCATCGCATATACGTCCCGCGGTGCTTGCTTCCGTTCCCGCTTGGGGATGTGGGTGGCATAGATCATGTTGACCGTCTTCACCTGGGGGGGAAATTTCTTCTGCCCCCCCATGTTCGGATGCCAGGGCTCATCGTCATCATTGTTGTGGAGCCCCTTGTCCTTGTTTTTGGCATTTCTTTTGCCGGCCTGTTTAAATACCCAGCAGTCTCTGTTGGTGTGGTTGGCTGGCTTGTCCAGGGTGCCATGAATTTGGCACGAGCGCTCCAGTATACGATCCAGACTGGACCGTCCTTGATTGTTACGCTTGAATGGCTTCTTCCGCTGACCGGATTTGGATCCGCTGAATCCGGCATTGACCGCCATATCCTCGGTGTTGTCGCTGTTGTTCCGTCGCTTGTGTCTGGTGCGCCATGGCTTGCCATTATTGTTCTGGACATCTGAAGTTCCAGAATGTGGTGTAGTGCTACTGCGAGCTAACCAGCTGTCCTCGCCCGCGCAAAAGCAGGTCATTAGTGTCGTAAGAGCTGCCATGGACTTGGGTTTCTCCTGGCCGAGGTGTCTGACGAGCCACTCGTCACGGATATTATGCTTGAAAGCCGCCAGGGCTTCGGCGTCCGGACAGTCGACTCTTTGGTTCTTTTTAGTTAGGAACCGAGTCCAGAATTTCCTGGCTGATTCTCCGGGCTGTTGAGTAATGTGGCTCAAGTCATCGGCATCCGGAGGTCGCACATATGTGCCCTAGAAGTTGTCAAGAAATGCTTAAGGGGAAGATACTTGATGACATGTAGATCATCTTCGCGGGCCATGTGAGTGTAGAGAAGGAAGTCCTCGATCCATACCGCGGGGTCGGTGGTGCCATCGTATGATTTGATGTTTACGGGTTTGAACCCTTTTGGGAATTCATGATCCATCACTTCATCACTAAAGCATAGGGGGTGTGCGGCGCCTCTATGTCGGGCTATGTCGCGGCGCAGTCCGGCTGCGTCTAACTGGTTGTATTCAGCCTGGTCGGATTTGCTGTTAGTGTATCCGGTATGACGGTCATCGTCATGTGCTTCGGCGCGCCCCCGCAATCCATAGATCGATCTTGGTTGTCCTGCGGCATTATCCAGTTTATCACGCAGGTCCTGAGTATTGCCCCGGGCCGTAGTAAACCGGCGTGGGGGTACATGCTAGTATTTCGGCTGATATGCCGTTTTTTGTCCCAACCTCAAGGCGGTCGGTCAGCCATGGGGCGCTCGAGTCCATATTCCTCGGCTGCCAGGAGTTCTGTCCATCTGTCTGTGAGCAGATCTTGATCAGCTTGGAGCTGTTGCTGCTTCTTCTTCAGGCTTCTTGCAGTGGCAATAAGCCGGCGCTTGAAGCGCTTCTGCTCTGCGGGGTCTTCGGGTACGCCGAACTCGTCGTCGCCGAGGCTAATCTCGTCTTCGGAGAGAGGCATGTAGTTGTCCTCCCCCGGATACCCGTCCGTTGCCTGTTCATCTGGGCTATCATGCCCGTCTTCCTGTTCGGCCTGCTCGAAATCGGGCTGCTCGGAGTTGTATTCATCGTCGGCACCGTCCGAATTATTGTTGTCTCCGGTGCCGGTATTGCCTTGGCGGGGCTTGGAGCGGCGCTGGTGACGCCCATGCTTTGCTTTCTTCTTGGATGGGTTATCCTCCGTTGCCTCATCGCCGTTGGTTTCTTTCGGAGTGTCCACCATATATATATATATCATATGAAGAGGTGGCTGTCCACCGCCCTGTGAGCAGTGGCTCCTGTATGTCTCCTGCAGCATCGTCCATATTGTCAATGTCTTCGAAGTCAAAGTCGAGCACGTAGGTTAAATCATCGATCGTGGCGACGAAGTGGGTGGTGGGTGGGCAGCGAATTCCTTCGTCGCCTACTTCCCACTTAAGCCGGACATAGTTCGGCTCAAAGCCTCCTGACAGAGAGGGAGACTTTAATGAATTCAGCATGTTGCCAAAAGGCGAGTGCTGAAAGATGTCCGCAGGGGTAAACTTCATTACCGGAGCCCAGCCTGGCTCAGGTGGCTCGAGACTGAGCGGACCAGGACCAACAACCGGATATGAGTCCGGGGCCCCAGGGTTACAGGCCTCCATAGAGGTGAGACCCGTGTTCAGCTCCACCGCCGATAAGTGTGCAGCCTGCGGGGCGGGGTCCAGCCCTCCGTCCGTGGGCAACGCAACCTGCCCTGGATTTAGATTCGGGGATGCCTCGGGAATGATGTCCCGGGCACTGTCCGACAGTAGGTCTAGGCCGTGCTCGTCGTGGCTGTCCGGCACTCCTGGCACAGGCTCGAATCCGTCGAAGATCAAGTCTCCGCGGACATCTGCCGTGTAGTTCAAGTTTCCGAACCTGATCTGGTGGCCAGGGGCGAAGCTTTCGATCTGCTCCAACTGGCCAAGCGAATTGGCCCACAGTGCGAAGCCGCCAAACACAAAGATCTGTCTGGGGAGAAAAGTCTCACCCTGGAACATGTTGTTGATGATTGAAGACGCCATCAAGCCTCGAAGCAACGACACAGAGGAACTCTCAATGAAATCACCAATGTCAGTGTCAAAATCGGCGGATCTCGGGTAGGGGGTCCCGATCTGTGCATCTTAGGCTGATGGTAACAGGAAGCAAGGGACACAATGTTTACCCAGGTTCGAGCCCTCTAGATGGAGGTAAAACCCTACTTCCTGCTTGATTAATATTGAAGATATGTGGAATACAAGAGTAGATCTACCATGAGATCGTAGAGGCTAAACCCTAGGAGCTAGCCTATGATCGTATGATTGTAATTGTGATCGGCCTGCTAAGGACCATGCTCTCTGGTTTATATAGACACCGGAGATCTAGGGTTTACATGGAGTCGGTTACAAGGAAGGAAACATAATATCTGGATTGCCAAGCTTGTCTTCCACGCAAAGGAGAGTCCCATCCGGACACGAGCCGAAGTCTTGAGTCTTGTATCTTGATGCTTCTATAGTCCGGATAATGAATACAGTCTGGCTGTCTGGATACCCCCTTATCCAGGACTCCCTCAATGCGTTCGCAAGCTTTCAAGCTATACCCCATTACGGGTACATGAAGCTTAAAATGCCCGGGCCCAATGGAATCATCACTTTAGCCAGTGGTCCGGACGTCGCACTTAGCGCTGAAAACAAAACCGCGGCACTAGCCCTGGAAGCATTATCTGAAGCCCTAGCAGCCGAAGAATTAACAATGCTGCAGGCCACCGTGGACAGGGACGACGCGATACTCGACAAGCAACCCAAGTCCACCTCATTTAAACCCGCAGACGAGATAGTCAAATTCCAAGTCCATCCAACGGACCCCACGAAGACAGGTTCCATCGGGACACAGTTGAACCCCGCAATGGACGCTGCACTATGGGAATTTTTACGCCAAAATTGGGACATTTTCGCCTGGCACCCATCGGACATGCCGGGCATCCCGCACGGATTGGCCGAACATAGCCTTAACATACTAAAGGGAAACAAACCTATCAAACAGACCCTAAGGCGACTTTCAGAGCCTAAACGACAAGCGATGGGGGAAGAGCTAGCCAAGCTACTTGAGGCCGGATTCATCAGAGATATCAAACATCGGGATTGGCTAGCAAATTTGGTAATGGTACCAAAGAAGGAAAAATCCTGGCGCCTATGCGTCGATTTCAAAGACCTCAACAAGGCTTGCCCCAAGGATCCCTTTCCCCTCCCTCGCATCGATCAAATCATCGATGCCACAGCTGGACACGACTCGCTGTGTTTTCTCGATGCATACTCTGGATACCATCAAATAAAGATGGCAGAGTCTGACCAAGCTGCAACAGCTTTCATAACGCCATATGGCCCTTTTTGCTTCAACACTATGACTTTTGGGCTTAAGAATGCCGGTACAACCTATCAACGCATGATTCAAACATGCCTAGAAAAACAAATCAGGAAAATAGTGGAGGCATACGTGGACGACGTGGTCATAAAAAGAAGACACGTCGAAACCCTAATAGATGACTTGAGGCTTACATTTTATAATCTCCGGACATACGACATCAAGTTGAATCCGGAAAAATGCGTTTTCGGCGTCCCCTTGGGGAAACTGCTGGGCTTCATTGTTTCCAATAGAGGAATGAAAGCGAATCCGGCAAAAATCCGAGCTCTATCACAGTTGGCTATACCAACTGACCTCAAGCACATCCAGAAACTAGCTGGATGCGTGCCCGCTTTGAGCCGCTTTATCTCCAAGCTAGGAGAAAAGGCATTACCTCTTTACCGCCTCCTTCGGTGCACCGAACACTTCATGTGGACGGATGCAGCCGCGTCTGGACTCGATGAAATAAAGACCTTACTGGCCAGTAATCCAGTCCTAACAGCGCCAAACATCGGCGAGCCTATGCTACTGTACATAGCTGCAACACATCAAATTGTAAGCGCAGTGCTCGTCGTCGAACAATATGTTGACGGATACAAATTCCCGCTCCAAAAGCCGGTTTATTACGTATCCACGGTCCTCACCCCATGCAAATCCCGATACCCACACTACCAAAAAATAGCATACGCGGTCTTCATGGCATCCCGTAAGCTGCGACACTACTTTCAAGAGTGTTTGATTACGGTGGCCTCCGAAGTACCACTCAATGACATAATAAATAACCGTGACGCTACGGGCCGGATTACTAAATGGGCCATCGAGCTTCTTCAGTTCGACATAACATACAAACCACGGCGGGCCATCAAGTCTCAAGTACTGACAGACTTTGTCGCCGAATGGACAGAAGCCGACTCCCTAAAGAGTATGACGCGTACTCCAACTGGATCATGCACTTCGACGGCTCTAAAATGCTGGCCGGATTGGGAGCGGGTGTAGTCCTGACGTCTCCCACCGGAGACACGGTCCAGTACGTCCTCCAAATATTATACAGACTCCAACAATGCAGCCGAATATGAGGCTCTGTTGCATGGTCTTCGGATGGCAGTCTCTATGGGCATCCAATGCCTGGAAGTGCATGGGGATTCGAACCTCGCAATATCACAAATTAACAGAGACTTTGCTGCCAAGGATCCGAAAATGGCGGCCTACCGTAATGCCGTCCTCAAAATGTCAGCTCGGTTCGAGGGGCTCGAATTCCACCATGTGGCTCGAGAAAACAATCAAGCGGCTGAGGTCCTCGCCCGCATCAGTGCTAAACGCGACCCTGTCCCACCTAACATATTCCTGGAAAGGTTGTTCAAACCATTCGTAGTATGGGAAGAGGAGTCCGACAATACTAGCACGGACCCGAACTCACCCCCAGATTCCGAACCGTCAGACATAATCGAAGGCTCTGCCACCGAAATTACATCTTCGGCCCACAAAATCATGGTCGTAGTTGCCCCGTGGACTGAACCTTTCCTGGCTTACCTAAATAAGCAGGAGCTCCCCGAGGACCAAAATGAAGCACGTTGCATCGTCCGGCGTTCTAAGGCTTACAAGGTCCATGAAGGGGAACTCTACAAGAAAAGTGCTACCGGAGTGCTCCAAAGATGCATCTCCGAAGAGGAAGGGCGGCAGCTCTTGGCTGAAATCCATGCCGGACTGGGCGGGCACCACGTCACGGCTCGAGCACTAGTCAGCAAGGCCTTCCGTACAGGCTTTTATTGGCCGACGGCTCGAGCAGACGCACAGGACCTTGTCCAACACTGTGTTGGTTGCCAGCTCTTCGCCAATCAAAGTCACATGCCCCCTACCGCTCTCCAAACAATCCCCATAACTTGGACGTTCGCGGTCTGGGGGCTGGATATGGTCGAACCTCTTAAAGGGGGAAGCTATAAGAAAAAAATACTTATTTGTCATGGTGGACAAGTTCACCAAATGGATAGAAGCCAAACAAGTCAAAACGGCCGAATCCAGACCAGTCATAGACTTCATATCCGGGGTCGTACACCGATATGGCGTCCCTCACAGCATCATCACTGATAATGGCTCCAATTTCACAGCCGATGAAGTGAAAACTTGGTGCGGCAAAATGGGCATTAAGCTCGATTACACTTCCATCTACCATCCCCAAACAAACGGCCAGGTCGAACGGGCAAACGGTCTCATCATGAGCGGCATCAAACCCAGACTAGTGCGATCTTTGACAGAGTCAGATACGCACTGGGTCAAGGAGCTCAACTCCGTACTCTGGGGGCTGCGGACCACGCTGAATCGCACCACCGGATACACACCATTTTTTATGGTGTACGGCGCGGAAGCAGTACTACCCTGCGACATAATACACGATTCACCATGCGTACGCATGTATGAAGAGAAGGAAGCCGAATTAGATCGGTAGGATAACTTGGATGCCCTGGAGGAGGAGCGCGACGTCACAAAAGCCTGCTTCGCATTCTATCAACAGCAGGCTCGACGATACCAAATCAGAGAAGTATGGGCGAAAACTTACAATATTGGCGAACTCGTTCTACGCCTACCAGAGAAGAAGAAGGACAAGCTCAAACCCAAGTGGGAAGGTCCCTTCGTCATTGACAAAGTTCTCACCGGAGGAGCATACCGCTTATGTAATGCATCCGATAACAGACTCGAGCTGAACCCATGGAACGCGGCAAGACTCCGGAGATTCTACGCCTAACGTCGAACTCAATGTTCGTGTCCTTACTCCCTCCCTTTTATTTATGCTCCATCCATTTTCCTTTCTTGACTTTTCTTCCTCTTCACACAAAATATTCAATATAGTACGGACTTCCGGATAACTCTGGCCGCACTATGTGTGTAAGCAGCACCTGGGGGCTTCCTATAGGGAAGCTAAAAATAATTACTCTAATGGCTTTTCACCCATCACATGTGCATTTCTTTTCCACATGTGCCTTTTCTTCACCATTATATGCATCGATATGACTTAAGATGTGGCCAACCTGGGTTGCCTGGCTCTTGTGTTCATGCCCTACATTCCCGTTAATTCGTCTAGGGCATAAGGGGAGCACCTCTGCGATTGTTACTGCCGGTTCAGCCGGATGTGTACCTCAGACTGGGTGAAGCCGAAAGCTAGTTTCCTCAAGAGAATATTTGATCGGTGAACAGAAGATGTATTCGTTTATTACAACGTAAATCCCCAGTAGTCTTGTATCATGTGCCATCGTTCGCAGTCCGGACATGTGCATTGTCGCATGCATACCTAGGGAAAGGAACCCCTAACGGAACTATTCTCCCTAGAAGATGTTTCTTACTATCCATGTAATATAACATAACTAGTTGGGTACTTGTCTGTTCAAGCACTTATGACCCCTACGCCTGGTTTCCACGCATAACCCGGTTTTGTATAACTGAGTGGGTATTCGGAGACACCCAGACTGTAGTATCCGGGGGCTGAAGCGAAAAGGTCCGCCATGACAATGATTTTAATCCGGCTAGGGGCTACTTATGCCCATCGAATTACACAGTCACTTAGACTGACTATATTCCTCCTCTATACCATCCAACATGCTATCTAGCTTACAATCCTATTGAGAATACTTGGCGGCTAAGGCTACATGGTCATATACCAGACTTACGGGAATTTCTTGCCCATCGGGCCCCGTCAGTCCTATTTCGGCCATATGGTTCGGGTCCTGCCTGGTGTAGCGCGTCTTCACCATAGCCCAGGCTTCTGTTGCACCTTTCCGGCAAGCTGACACCTTCCACAATCGGAAGCGTCGCCGTGCTCCTTGAAGCATATCCACAAGCTCCCCCATGCCATTTGGCAGGGAACTTGTTGGCCACAAGGCTTGAGCAACGCCGTGCATCACCCGCCGAGCTCGCTCGTGCAACTATGAAAGGTCTTGTAGCAAATTGCCCGCAGAAGAGGGCATCTCCTCCCCGGGGCGACTCGTTAACATTCCTACAAGCAAAATTCTTTCAATATACTTCCTCGCCGAACTATAATATAGTTCGTCTGGATACTTACCATAAATTCCGCATCGAAGCCTTTTGTTCTCCTTCATGGAGTCCGCCAGCTGAGCGTGAACGTCCTTCAATTCCACGTCTAGCCAGACATTGGCATCTTGAAGATTGTTCTTCTCCTACCTAACTTGCGTAAGAATGCGCTCGTCGGACTTTAGCTGCCTTTTGAGATGCGAGTCGTCATCCGTGACGCCCTCCGGATTCACCCCGGGATTGTCTACAGAATTCTCTGTTAGACTTGTTATACGAATCATTTAATACCTGGCGCATCTTCGAACAATTGAGACAAACCTTACCAGATGAGGCCTTTTGGGATTCCTCTAAATTGGCAACCGTGTCCCTCAGCTGGGCCTTGCATTCCTCTAGATCCCGAGCCAATTGTTCATTCTTATCTACAAGGATCTGTGCATAAATTGATCCTTAAAATAGTTGTTCCAACCATTTCAAGTCTCAGGGGCTACTGTTATACATACTTATCAAAATTCCTTACCCATATATCTTTGGTATACTGGTCCGTCGCTCGGGCAAGTCCGCCTTGAGCTGCTCGGATGTATGCGTCCCCCGAATTGAAGGCATTATATGCCTCTTCGGAGAAGATGTTGTCCTGAAGCACGGCCCTCCGGCGCCGGTGATCCATGGCGCTCTCTACTTCGGAGTTCGTGGCCGATAGCATATCCGCATCCTCTATCGAAGAACTATGCGGTACTGTCCCCGTGTCCGCCTCCGCTCTCGAAGCCGGTTCTGGAACCCGGCTGGTGGAGGCATGATTGGCGGGATCCCCGGATATAGTCCGGCTGCTCCTCTTCCTACCAGGACACGAAGGGCGCCATTATACTTCAATTATAATAATTGTAGGACAGGTTTTTGCTTTACCTCTATAGCGGTGTGTCGACCCTCACCGCCTTCCTCTTGAGCCTGCCCGATCCGGACGCCCGTGGTCGACGAGTCCCTAGGGGCTCGGCCCCGTGCTCCGACCGTCGTCTCTACAATCAGCATGATGCCTCAAGGGTAAGGCATGACACTTGAGGGGATTCCTCTTCGGAGGATAGGGTTTTTAGTTTGGCTTACACGCGACACAGGGAGCAGTCCGGGATAGTCGGCAATAATGGCCACTGAGGCACCATCACAGCTTGCTTGATAAAATACCCCGTTGACAAGCTCCACGGTAATATTTGGATCTTCTTCGAGTCCTGGATCTAGGGCCCTTCCGGGGTCCTCTGGCTGCGGGGAGGGGCTAAAGATTCCTTCTACGACCCTCCTCAGTTCCTGCTCGAAAACATCGATGCGGGTAATCTTAGCATAGAACGCTAAAGTAAGTGAAGCAGGGAAAGGAATGACGACTTACCCACTCTGGGGGGATGTACATGGAGAATCGGTCCCGCGGTTTAATGCGAAGGAATTCTTCCTCTTCCCCTTTGTATAAACCGGACAATATTCTTGCCAGAGCAGTGGCGGAGTTCGGACCTTACGGCCGCAGCGGGTGGCATCGTCTTCCCCGTTGTAGTACCACATGGGCTTCCCCCGATATTGAAGCGGTTGCACTCCCCGCATTATGCATATTGCCATGACCTCGACTATTGTCAGTCCGGATGTGGCCAGTAACTTTATCCTGCTCATTAGGAAATGTATTTCCCTGGTATCCTCCTCTTGGGGGCCCCGGGGGCACCAGCTTAGACGTGCCCTCGGTGGGCGTTACTGAACTTGGGGAGACCTGTCCAGACTGGATCCGGAAGGGGAACATCATCAACGTAAAACCACTGTGAAGGCCAGTTTCTAGTGCCTTCTTGGGAGTGCCGGATAGGTATCCGGTCTCGGCAATGCGCCATACTTTGGCCCCGCCCACTTGACATAGGGATTCTCCCTAGGTGCTGGGGACAAAGTAGAATAGCTTCTTCCATAACCCGAAGTGAGGTTCGCAGCCCAAAAATAGCTCACAAAGGGCAACGTACCCTGCTATGTGTAGTATGGAGGCAGGGGTAAGGTTGTGCAACTGGAGACCGTAGAACTCCAGGAGCCCGCGAAGAAATGGATGGATGGGAAACCCGACGCCCCTTAGCAGATGCGGCATGAGACATATTCGCTCCTCCGGAGATGGATTAGGAGATCCCTCCGCTTGTTCCCCTCCGATATAAGTGGCTATTCCGACTCGAACAGGGACCATAAACGCCGGTGGGACAAACCCTTGGGTTTGTAACTTTATCAAATGGTTATGAGGAACTGAACACTCTTCCCAATCCCCCGACTTGGAGCGAGGAGAGCGAGCAGAAGAGCTGCAACGACCGGCCATGTTGGAATGGTTTTTTTCGGAGCGCTCTGTGGGATGCTTGCTCGAGGGGGGAGAGTGAGGTTTGGATCTGAGAATTCCCGTCTCTTTGAATAGACGGCTAGCCTGAAGGATCAGGGGCAGCAAATGCAAAAAAGCCTCGGCTCCTCGCATTCGCTTGACATGTGGAGATGGTCATTATTGAGGTACTGAAGCCGAGGAGTGCAACATTGATGGGGAGCCGGACACTATTCGTCGTAGTAGGTACATTGGAGTATTCGGAGAAGGAACCCGCCTTGCAATGCCGAAGACAAGACTACGCGCCGGACTCACCATCATTGAAGCCTGGTTCAGGGGCTACTGAGGGAGTCCTGGATTAGGGGGTATACGGACAGCCGGACTGTATACATCGTCTGGACTATTGAAGCGTTAAGATACGAGACTCAAGGCTTCGGCCCGTGTTTGGATGGGACTCTCCTTTTCGTGGAAGGCAAGCTTGGTGATCCGGATATTGTGTTTCCTTCCTTGTAACCGACTCCATGTAAACCCTAGCCCTCTCCGGTGTCTATATAAACCGGAGAGGTTGGTCCTTAGAAGGACGATCACAATTACAATCATACCATCATAGGCTAGCTCTTAGGGTTTAGCCTCTATGATCTCGTGGTAGATCTACTCTTGTACTACTCATATCTTCAATATTAATCAAGTAGGAAGTAGGGTTTTACCTCCATGGAGAGGGCCCGAACCTGGGTAAACATTGTGTCCCTTGCTTCCTATTATCATCAGCCTAGACGCACAGATCGGGACCCCTTACCCAAGATCCGCCGGTTTTGACACCGATAGTAGCTCTATACGAGATCTGAAGTTGCAATTTAGTTCCGAAAAGGTAAGTCGTGATTGTTGCTTTGGGAGCTGTGTGCCTTCACTTCTTCTCTGCCCATCTCATCATGTGCTTGTTCGTTGCAGATTTGGGTGCAGCCAGAATGTCCGATCCAATGTTTGGCATCTGTTTTCCGACTATGGTTTTTGAATATAGTTGATCTTCCTGAAGGGTATGATCTCACCTGGACAATGTATTTTCTTGAAGTTGCACCTTTACTGAAGGAGCTATACATAACGGTATGTGTTTACCTAAAGATATTCTTTTTTCCACATGGGCTTAAGTTTTTGCAAGATTGTCTCACCAGATACCAAAGGTGGCTGCTCTATTGACAATTTATTTTTGTCTTTGCCCTTTTTGCTGCCATGCAGGTATGGGATCATGAGTGTAAAATGGAAATGGACGAGGAGACGAGGAAAGAAGAATCACATAGTGAAAACAAGGGTGTAGAGTGGGACTCAGCGGCAGCAAATTTCCAACACCACAGTTTTGTCACACTCGTCTTGTTTGGCTTTGAATCTGAAGATTGCTTTTGTGAGTTATGTCAGACGTGTTCTAGCGGCGGCAGTCAATCTTGAGGATGTGTTCCTATATAGTGGGTTGGAGTGTGACGATTGCCCTGAGAAGAAGCTTGGCAGGTACCCCTAGACTAGAAGGCAGCGGATCTCACTGAAGAAGAGAATGACCGCTGGGATTGAGTCGCTTCCCATATTTCACTATGGTAACATGAGGACTGATCATTTAAAAAGAAGAGAGTACCCAAAGTGCTCACTGCAAGAGGCAAAAAAAGATTTTCTCTGAGGCAAAAAGGTGTTGATTTAACAATGCAAGTGTGTTACAAGTGTTGTTACTTTTGGTTGAGAGTTTGTTTTAGTTTTTGTTTGGACCACATGAACCGTATCATTAAGTTGTTAACTCAAGAACTGTTATTGTTTGCTTGCACTTTGTGTCCAAGAACATCAGCACACAGCCATTAATTGTGATCCGTATTTCTGGAGTCTTGAGAATAGTTTTGTTTAATCAAGATTGAAAAGGATTATATTTAATCTTGTTTTCAATATCTCAATGGCAGAGTTCAACTTGTGACCACTGAAATTTGGTGACCCAGAAGCCTTTACCTAATTAGGTGCAGTCTGGAGCTTCAAAGTTCAGGTTGAGATTGCTTAAGCTTTAATGGAGCAGGATACAGATCTGCTATCTAACCTATGAAACAACACCATTTCATGGGCCACTGAATGAACAAGTGTTGGGAGAGGCACATAACTGCTTGCATCTTAGAAGGTTTGATTTTGAAAACCTAATGTTTGACTATAAGAATGGTACACATACACTTGTCTGATAGTTTGCACAAAATCTTTGAAAATCAAGCAGAACTGAAAACACCTCGATATGTCACATGCTATAGTTCTTATACGCAGCAATACTTTCTTCTTAATGAATGCAGGAATCATATCGACCTATGATTGTGCACATCATGCTTATTTTCTGCATTCAATTTTGATGTACGCAACCATTTCTATACTGATTTCCAAAGAGTCATTTTACAGTCCATCCAGACGATATGGACCGTCCGTCGGAGCGAATTCGATGGTCCAGATATGATGCAATACGCTGATGCCACGTGTATTATATCAGACCCCGAGGGGCATTTTTGGGAGAAAAAATTATTTGGAACTGATCAAATTTCCCCTCCCAAATATTTCGAGGGTATTCTCGGTACGAATTTCAGGGCTATTTTTGGTTTGATTTGTATCCCGTTCGCTAGGGTTTATTCCTCACCGCCACTAGGGTTTTAATCCTCGCCGACAGGATCTAGTCGCTCGTCGCGACCCCTCCCTCCCTCCTCGCCGGCAGGATCTAGCCACGCGTCACGGCCCCTCCCTCCCTCCACCCCACTCCCTTGTGATCTCGCACCACCTTTTCAATGAAGAACACGACAGGAGGCGCACTACCCTCCCCGCGGCATCCGCCGGGGAAGATTCAACGCCATCCCACCTCCCAGTCCTCCATGCGGGTGCCTATAGCCACATGGTTATAGGCAACCTCTTTCCCACACCCCAATTGGTTGTTTGCATCCTCTACATCACCTCTCCGCCATGGCTACAACTTTGATCTGGCCATGCATAGTGTCCGATGGCAAGGTGGTTGGGTATGGATCATGTTTTGTGGGGCTAGATGAAGCCGGCCTCCGGCCTCGACGGCCATCCCCATTCGTCCAGCCCCGACCGCAAGATCTATGAACATTCAATCGTTGCATTCATACACTTATGCATTTCATTCAACATGTATTCTTTCAATTTGGCTGATAGGTGAGATTTGGAGATCAATAGAGATGATAGGCTATTAATTTTGGAATGTACTATAAACAATTCATAGCTTATGTTGCTCAATATTTATGATGCTCGCTTCTTCTTGTGCAATTACTGGACTAGGATCAACAGACTTGGCATGTGCTTTATAAGAAAAATTAGATTCACATGGGATATCCACCTTTTGAAGATTGGTGTTAATTCTTATTATGTTGTTTTAGCCTTGTTAAAGGGAGAGTAATGATCCTCGCAAAAAGCAGAGAGAAAGGAATGAGCATTCGATTCTTCCATATGTTGCATTTCATTCTTCTGTGTTTAGTTATGTCCAACATTTGTTACATGCACACACTTGACAAGGTTAGTGCAAGTAGTAATTTTTCCTCTATTTCGCAGGGCTATGATATAACATGCTATGTGATTCCCTAAGGCAGGATGGATGTACCATGGCCAGACCATTGTGCTCCTGAAGGGGATCCCTTCAATTCAGCGTTGCAGCACCTGCAGAGGCCCCTTATGGTACATGCTTTACTCTTGTTGTCCTATGCTCTCTTTTATTGGCTTTGCGGCCTACCTACAAGATATTGACCGTGCCTTTTTTGGGATAGCTGGGATTGCGTGTTGAATCATGCAGTATTTTTTCTTCTGTTGTGAGGCTATGCTCATGCTCGTACCTTTTTCTCTCGTATGAAAATAGACATATCATAATCCATTATTCTTCTAGGGTTGCCCGTGCACTGTAATTGGTCTGAACCTTGCCCAGGCACTATTACTATCACATGGTAGTAAAAAGAAAATATAGATTTCTACGAGATCCCGTAGAGACCAAATTTACTTCAAGCAAAGTATTGTAACCAATATTATTGAAGTTTTACAACTTGATTCATGCACAATGGACTAAGAACACAACTAGGAAACCTTCTTTGGGACTAAAAGTCAACCACATCCTACTCTATCGCTTTATGGCCAAGTGTACACTCCACATGTAAGAATGAACCACACTGCTAGACTAACTGCTTGCATCTTCGTCGTCTTCAACCGCAGTTGCATCCGATAGCCTAGCATGGTACTGCTTGAACCTATTCTTGTATTTCATTTTGTTGTAGGGTGAATCGACAAGCACAACAGGTAGCTCTCTTCTGAATTTCTTGATGTAGGCCTGCATGCAAGGATATGTTAGTATCGTTCCATAAGTTTTAGAAAATGACATAATTTTCGGTGTTACTCTACGTACTTCGTCATATTGCAACCTCAGTTTTACTCCCGTAAATAATTTGATGTTCTTCAGCATGTACATTGCACAACATGAACTGCAACATTTTATGTTGTTAGATCAGCATTTTAGATATTAACAATCTAAAACAAAAACAAAAGCTAATATTTTTGACTGACGCCTCATCGGCTTTTGGCACACTAATGTTCCGTACTGTCCATTACATCACATTAATGTCTTCCCATGCATTGCTTTCTATCCCATTGACTCGCCTCACTGCTCTCAGATGTGCTTCCATCCCACATACCTGCAAGCCCAATGGGATGATAAGTTGCCTATGACTAATACTTACATACGATGTTAAATCCTGTGTTATAATTAAATATGTTAAAATTCTCACCACGTTATTTACTTCTTTGGGTACCATACAGTGGAAAAGTGAATTAAGAACCTGAATCTCCTTCCTTCTGGGATTTACGACCACAAGTAACCAGTGGACATTTTGGCTGTTCGTAGATAGGAAAGCCTAGAGTGCACAGATAATTAGATCAACATGTATAGTAATAAAAAAATCTATTCTATGTCAGGTTAATATACCATATCATGTTTCAGGTAGCTGGTGCCTTGTGTTGTTCCAGGAATGCCCGCCAAAGCATCCTCGTAGCACTCCTCTATCCTACCATCTCTTTCAAGCTTAGCGACGCCGGCCACCCTCTCAATGTAAACCAGTTGGTCGTCCCTTGTGTCAATTGGTTCATCATGACGCATGAGCTGGATCATAGCATCAACCACCTATAACAATAATCAAGTTAATTGTGTTGTAAAAAAATGAAACTTCATAAACTAATTTGTGAAATATCTTACTTCATCACCCAACCATACGCCATCTTCAGATCCATCTTTTTGGGTGAGGCATTGCAAATGCTTCGATAGCACGACAATGTCATCAACTAAGACCATTTGTTTTTCATGATTTGTAGTGTTGATCAGTGATGCCACGAAATCCTGTCGAACCACATCTAGCTGGTCCCTCTGGGTTTCAGGAACTTCTAACATCTTTTTTAAGTTGCTAGAGCCGATTTTCCTCTTTTTGTTGTTTGTGTCCTCGGAATCATTTGTAGACTCTGATGGTCATTCTTAAAAAATTGCAATACCACACTTTTCTTTTCGCCCCCATGATTTGGTGGCGTCGATTCAACAACACTTACTTCTTGCTGCTTTCGAAAGGTTTCATCATGGCTGCCATCATCTGTGAAGGCACGGGGCTCTTCAGGCTCTAGCGATTCGGTAGCCTTCACAGAGTGTTGCTTACTCCGTCTGTTGAACGGATTCTGTCATACGAAATAAAGCGCGTGTTAGCCTTTAGTAGATTCTTGCTCAATTATAGGTAAAATGTGCATCACCTGGAAATCTTCAAGGCTTGTGGTGGCTTGGGAATGCATTTTCTTATCCAAACTAGGAGCAACCTGGATATCATCCACCTCTTTCAAAAGCTTATGAATACCACTGAGATCCTGTTTGATTTTTATTTCAACTCTTTCGAATGCTTCATCCTGTATGTGGAATATCACATGTTATTTCTGAAACGACAATGATTGTTTCATAATTAAGTTAACATGCATACGTCAAAATATTCCCCAAGGTTCTTCATTGGGGGCTCCATGTCATCATTTTTTATTCCCTGCTTCCAATGGTTCTTAGCAGCGACCTTCGTGACATCATTTTGTTTCCCCTGGTCAGAAGCCTGCTCAACATTCTCAACAGAGGCCTCCATTGGGTGTGAAGGTGCCCCGAGGTTATAAAGATGTATGTCCTCCACTCCTGGAAATATTTCATCGCGTTTTGTCTTTAAAAAATACATGTTAGTTTGGGGTGTTTTTATAGTAAACTAATTTAGAAAAAACCTTGTACACCTAAATTTCCAATTATACATACTAATCTCATAATTCTAGGCTCAAGTTCAATTCTTTGATGAGGTCCTCTGTGAGCTTGCCATTTGTACGGGTACACCTAAGGCACTCGTCCATTTTCTTTTCAAGGGTGCACATCCTATCGACTTGTTCTGCACCGGCCTCCCGCATGAGGGAGGCAACTTCTTGCAAATCAGTCAATACACGTCCGACGAGTACCTTAATCTGAGACTTTGAAACAGTTAGAATCATATAACTTCATACTAGTTGGAATGTTACAATATATATTTGTGCCTGATGTAACTCATTTACCTGAGTGCCAGTCTTTAGTTTGGCCAGCGTACCATCTCGTGCTGGAATAAAAGGCCTCATATGGTCCTCAACATACTGCAGTTTAGTGTCGTTAGTATGATTTAGAAAATATACATGTTACATAATCTAGGCAATGTGCTGATATTTTACCTCTCCAACTCCCAGATAATTATTCTGGATTATATTGTCAACCTTTTTTGCCTTCTCCTCGCTCTAGTTCTGGATCAGCGGCCTTAACCTTGATTCATATGAGATGTTAGAGTCCAATTGGTGCACTCCGAACTTCTCGTAGTACCATGTCTACATGAAAACAAAAGCAGTTTACAAATATTCTCGTACATTATGTAATGTATGTTAGGTAACTGAGAATTGTACTACTATGAATTACCTGTAGTAGTGGTAGATTCCCCTCTAGAATTGCCTCACCATTTATAAAATTCTTCACGCTATCCATAAGATAGTGAAGCGTTAGCTGTCCAAGATTTGTTCCCTTTATCGTCTCAACGTTTCTAACAATCCCAATATATTTGTTATCCACATACTCCTCTTTTGTCCGTCATACATATTTGCCTATGGTGTACAAGACAAATGGCCTGACAAAATTTGGTGCACTGTCGCCTTTCATCTTGGCTAGCAATCCTTTGAAAGTTATTTTGGTGTCATTATGGTCTTTCGGTTTCTTCCACAACTCCATATAATCATCAAGATTTGAAGGGACGTGCTTCTTCCCATGGCAGGGCATGCATGTTATATGCACTGCATCTTCTAGTGTGATCCTACATGGTCTCCCATTAATGATAAAGGCATCCTGCTCTGCATCACATGAATTAGCGATGGCCATGCACAGTACACGTCTAATTTTGATGCTAGGTGTCTTGAGAAGTCCACCCAGTCCTATCAACTAGATCTACATCCTTTGTTGTGTGTTTAATCCATTTATGAACTCCTCATATGGCGGCAAAGAAGCATCCTGGGATCAATGGATGTGCAAGTGTGATTAGATTCGGCATGGTATACAATTTAAACACTCATACAGGCGAATACAACTTATATATACCAACATAAAAATTGTGCTCTACGCTACTTCATGAGGTAATTTGTTTACAAGCATGCTGAGTTCCATGAATGTGCAAATACTATCATTAGATTCAGCTTGGTTACGTTTGAGTGGTCATATAAGGTAATCTCCATTGCAAGGCGCTTATCTGAAATAAAAGAAAGATTGGATAATAAAAAACTATCCAACCGTGGTCTCGTCAACTCTAGGCGCTAATCATGGTCAGTAGTATGGAGTTAAAACATGGGCCATTGATGCCTTCCATAACTCGTGCAGAAGGAAAAAAGAAGGCTAGCGCCCGCTGCACTAATTGGCATCGACAAGACCAGACGCTAAGATTTAGCCTGGAATTAATCAATGAACTGCCAATCTGGTAGGAAACAAATCCTAGCACCCTCCCTAACGCCCCCCAACTTAATTTGTTTAAAAACATGCCGAGTTACATGAATATGCAAACAACGAGTGGGGTTGCAGCAAGAGATCATGGGATCAAGATTGTGGCACGAAAAATAGCAGCGGCTGCAGTAGGCAATCGTGGGGAGTTACCAGAGGATTCATGTTTGGCTCCGTCGTCCGGTCTTGCTGGATTCCTGGGTAGCTCCGTCCTTCAGTCTTGCTGCTTTGGGCGGCGCAGAAGGACGAACTATGATCTACGAGGTTCCAAAGGATCCCTATTTATAGGGATCATAACAACCCGGGCATATATCCATGCATATGTTTCTTCGGTTGGAGGAAATCAAGGGAGGGGACCCACCTGGTTGAATATTAGGGGGGCGTGGAGTGTTTAGCACAGGCAAGTTATGGTGTAAAAACTAAGGTAAGTTGCGTAACAACACGTAGGTCTCCTGAGAATCACGATTGTCAAAAAGATATAGTTCCCGTTTCTTTCAAAATCAGCCAAAAGAACTAGACCGCTTTTATTACTGGTTATAAGTAAATCACTAGACCTCTTTTAGGATGAAAACTGGTTCTAAAGTCAACTAGGATTGAGTGTTCACACGTGAAGTATTTTACTCTCTCTTGTGAAGCTATTTTATTGCCCATCCGATCTTGCATGCTCATGCTCATACCTTTTTTCCTCGTATATGTGAGACCAAATTTTGTTGATAATACTGAATCATATCTGGTGCTGCTCAAGATGGCACGACACCATGGTTTTTGCTTCGGTGAGATTTTGATGAAATAACTGAATTTCGTTCATTTCAGCACTCACTGCAATATTTGCCTTTCGGCCAAAATATTTTAGCCTCACTGAATTTCGGCCAAAATATTTCAGCACTCGCTAAAATTTATCTGGAACTTCTAACTAGCGATGTTAAAAGAATTCTGAAACTTTTAACTAGCGATGTAATTGTTCTGATTCTTGTCCAGACTTCGACGAAACTTAAATATAAATTTAAGAATTCAGTTAACCTTCCTAAGCTTCAAAAGTTCCGCTTGTAAAAAGCAAATACATGTTTCAGCGTCTCCCATGCAGACCAAATTTATTTCAAGAATAGTATTTGGAACCAGTACTATGAAGTATTACAACTTGATTAATCCGCACTGGACTAAGAACATGGCTAGGAAACCTTCTTCGGGACTAAAACCAAACCACACCCTACTCTACCGCTTCATAACCAAGTGTACACTCCATATCTAAGAATCAACCACTGCTGGACTAAATGCTTGCATCTTCATGATCTTCAATCGCATTTGCATCCGATAGGCTAGCATTGTACGTCTTCAGCCTTTTCATGGACTTCAATTTGTTGTAGGGCGAATTAAGAAGGACAACAGGAAGCTCTCTTCTATAATTGTCGATGTATGCCTGCATGGGAGGATATGTTAGTATCGTTCCATATGGTTACAAAATTGACAGAATTTTAGGTGTTACTCTACGTACTTGGTCATAATGCAGCTTAAGATCTTCTCCTGTAAAGAATTCGATGTTCTTCAACATGTAGAGTGCACAAGAAGAACTACAACAATTAATTCTGTTAGCAACATTTCACGTATTAACAATGAAAACCATAATTAGAAGCTAATACTGTTGACTGACTTGTCATCTTGTCTTGGCACAGGAACATGCTTTACTGTCCATTGGGTCATGTTAATGTCTTGCCATGCATGGCTTTGTGGTCCATTGATTCGCAGCCATGCTCTCAGATGTGCTTCCACCCCATGTATCTACCAAAGTCCATGCTATGAGAAGTTGCTCACGGTTCATGGTTAGGTATGATGTTAAATCATGTGTTATATTGAAAGACGTTTAAAATCTCACCACATGAACCACTTGTGTGCATACTACTTAGCCGAAAAGTGAATCAAGAATCTGAATCTCCCTCCTTCTGGGGTTTACGACCACAAGGAACAAATGGGTGTTCGCCATGTTCGTAGGTAGAAAAACCTGGACAGCAAAGATGATTACATCAATATGCATAATAATTAGAAAAATAAATGTGTTTATGTCATGGTGAGATGGTACCAGATCATGTCTGAGGTAGTTGTCTCCTTTTGTTACTCCATGACTGCCCGCCAAAGCGGCCTCGTGGCAGTTCTCTACCTTACCATCTCTTTCGAGCATAGCGACGTCGGCCACCCTCTCAATGTAAACTAGTTGCCCATCCCTTATGTCCTTAGGATGATCATGACGCATGATCTGAATCACAGCATCAACCAACTAAAACAAAATTCAAGTTAATTGTATTGTGCAAAACAAAATTGATAAAGTAATTTGGCAAATATCTTACTTCGTCACCCAACCATTTGTCATCTTCGCCTACATCTGCCATGGTGAGGCATTGCAAATGCTTCTATAGCAGAACAATGTCATCAATTACCACCAATTGTTTATCAAGATCTAAGGTGTTAACAATTTCGGCCACGTAAATCTGTCAAAACTTGTCAAGGTCAGTCTCCAGCCTCGAAGCACCTGTGTCTGTATCTTTTAAATTGCTTGCACGATTTTTCCTCTTTGTATTCTTTGTGTCCTTGGAATCGTTGGTAGACTCCAATGGAGTCCTGTTTTTCTTTCTCTTCTTATCACTGTCATACATAACATAATCTTCATTGCACAATAATGAAGATGCCACTCTTTTCCGGCTGCTCGCACGAGTTGGTAGCATGGAATCAACCACACTATCTTGTCGCTGCTTTGCTAAAGAATCATCATAGTTGTCCTCATCAACTGGGAAGACATGGGGCTCTTCCGGCCCCCTTATTCCCTTAGCCTTGGCAGACCGGTCGTTGCTCGGTACCTGACTCTCCCCCCACCTCAATACCGACATCTTCATCATCTTGATTTCTTCTTTCTTCAGCCTTTTGCACATTCTCATTTTGCCTCAAATTCAGAGGATCCTATGATTCGAAATAAAGCACTTGTTAGCTTGCAATCTGCACGAAATAAAAAAACAAAACTAGTTAACTATAAAATGTGCATCACCAGGAAAGCTTCAAGACTTGTGGTGGCTTTGGAATGCTTTCGCGAATCCAAACTCGGAGCACCCTATGAATCATCCACCTCTTTATAAAGCTATGAAACATTCTTGAGACTCTCCTTGCAAGCTGCAGCAACAACTTTATCTTCTTCATCCTGAACGTGCAAGATCATATGTCAGCTACGAATCTGTGTTAACTTAAAACAAAATCAGTTAGATGTAAAATGTGTATCACCATGAAAGCTTCAAGGCTAATCTTGGTTTTTGAATGCTTTCGCGATTGCAAACTAGGAGTAGGTTGCAAATCTTCAGCTACGTTCTTCTTTGGGCATACATGCAATCTTTTTGTATTCCCTTAGCAGAAATGCCTTTGGTAATGACCTTTGTGTCATCTTTTTGTTTTTGCTGGTGAGTAGTATTCTCTCCTGGGACCTCCATTGTGTCCGCAAGTACTCCCAGGTCAGATAGCTGTATGTCCTCGACTCTTGGGCGATCAACATCAAATATTCCATAATGGTAGTTCTTTAAAAAATGTGTTAGTGTGGAGAGTATTGATAGTAAAATTATTTATAGAAACTCATAATTGTATACTTACGTTGAATTCTTGATGAGGTCATCGGTGCATCTGTCGTTCGCAAGGGTACGCCTAAGGCACGCGTCCATTTTTTTCAAGGGTGCACATCCTATCAAATTGTTGTGCACTAGCCTCCCGCACAATGGAGGCAACTTCTTTTAAATCAGCCAATACACGGCCCATGAGTGCCTTATCCTGCAAATTACAAGCAGTTAGGAGGATATGACTTCGATTGTACTTGCAAAGTTACAATATATATTTGTGCCTGTTGGTGTCAAAACCGGTGGATCTCGGGTAGGGGTCCCGAACTGTGCGTCTAAGGCTAATGGTAACAGGAGGCAGGGGACACGATGTTTTAGCCAGGTTCGGGCCCTCTCGATGGAGGTAACACCCTACTTCCTGCTTGATTGATCTTGATGATATGAGTATTACAAGAGTTGATCTACCATGAGATCATAGAGGCTAAACCCTAGAAGCTAGCCTATGATTATGATTGTTGTTGGTCCTACGGACTAAACCCTCCGGTTTATATAGACACCGGAGGGGGCTAGGGTTACACAAAGTCGGTTACAAAGAAGGAAATCTACACATCCGAATATCCAAGCTTGCCTTCCACGCAAAGGAGAGTCCCATCCGGACACAGGACGAAGTCTTCAATCTTGTATCTTCATAGTTCAACAGTCCGGCCAAAGTATATAGTCCGGCTGTCCGAGGACCCCCTAATCCAGGACTCCCTCAGTGCCTGATGTTCATCATTTACCTGGCCATCATTCTTTGGTTTGACCGACGTCCCAACTGCTGGCGGATTGACAGGCCGCAGCAGGTCATCGACATACTGCATGTTAGTGCCGTTAGTATCATTCAAAACGTATGGTAGATAATCCAGGCACACAGTACTAACACTTTATCTCTCCAACCCCTATATAATTTTTGTGGATTATGTTGTCAACCTTGTGTGCCTTCTCGTCACTCCAGTTCTGGATCAACGGCCTTAACCTTGATGCATACGAGATGGTAGAGTCCAATTGGTGCACCCTCCACTTATCGTAGTACCACATCTGCATTACAAAAACAGCTTAGAAAATTTTCCATAAAATTAAATGTATGGTATGTTAATAATGATTGTATTACCTACAGCAGTGGTAGGTTTCCCTCCAGATTTGCTCCACCATTTACAAATTTCCTGACGCTAGCCATAAGATTGTCAAGCGTAAGCTATCCAAAATTGGTGCTCTTTATTGTCTCAACGTTTCTAACAATCCCAAGGTATCTATTGTCCACATACTGCTGTGTTGTCGAGCATACATATTTGCCTATGGTGTACAAGACAAATGGCCTGACAAAATTAGGTCTGATGTCGCCTTTCATCTTGGCTAGCAATCCTTTCAAAGTTACTTTTGTGTCATTGGGGTTTTTCAGTTCCTTCTACAACTCCAAAGTATCGTTGTGATTTGAAGAGACGTGATTCTTCCCCATGCAGGGCAGGCCTGTTATATGCTCCACATCTTTTAGTGTGATCCTACATGGTCTCCCGTTAATTATAAAGGCATCCTGATCTGTATCATATGAATAAGCGATGGCCTCGCACAGTAGATGTCTCATTCTCATGCCAGGAGTCTTGAGAAGTTCACCCAGTCCAATCAACTTGATGTACGTTAGTTGCTGTTTGTTTAATCCTTTTATGAACTTCTCGTACTGCAGCAAAGAAGCAACCTGAGTTCCCTGAATGTACAAATAGTGTGATTAGATTATGTATGGTATTCATTTAAACACGTATAGAATCGACTAGATCTAATTTATGCCAATATCAAAATTGTTCTCTGCAGTACTATATGAAATCATAGAGCTTCTAGGCCATATAATGAACACTAGACATAGAAATACAAGCTATCTCTGTTGGCAAATTGAATGATAATAGTATATATTTTTAGTAGAAAGAGCAGACTTTGGTCTATGTACACTACTAAAGTTTCAGGCGTCACGCTTACGAATATAATTGCATACATGATCAGAAGATCACTAGTTTATAGATAATCTCAAAAAAGGAATGTAGCAGTTCCATTGCAAGCATTCAAGAGCACATACTCCTTAGTTCCCATCATATTCAAAAAGATCAATTAGTAAAGACCATGCAAAATTAAGGGCAATCACCAACAGTTTCAATCACTAGAGACCAAGAACTCATTTAGAAAGCCTATGCCAAAAAATTAGCAATTTCCAAATTTTAAGGCATATAAACAGAGACGATAACCTTGATTTTATTGCACATATAAGTCCTATGCAATTGATTTTATGCTAAGATCCGTGCAAGCCTTTTTTGTCCTTTTTTCTTTCTTTCTAGACACACCCATCTCCCTTCGGTAATATAGGGATAGTTCGTTATGGCTGTAACTAAACGAGATCAAATGGAAGTGCGCTGTAAATTATGGGATTGCATGCAGACTTGGGAAGGAGGGAGTACATAGAATACAAGGATCTCGATCATTACCGGAGGATTCTCTCGATGGCGACCAGCTCCATTGCTATTCGCTTTCATCTTTTGCTTCACCGGCTTCTCGGACGTGCCCTTCTCTTTAGTCAGCTTCTCTAACATGCCCTTCTCTTTCATCTCAGGATTTGCCGATGCAGGCTTCGAAGATGACGGCTCTGTCGGTTTCACCGACCTAGGAGCTACTTTGGGTGGCGTGGGGTGGTAATTCGGTGTAGTCATGGAAGGCTAGGTATGGGAGGCGTGGGGTGGAGTATATGATCTATACCGTGAAAAGCTTTGTATTTATAGGGGATTCTCTAACAACCGACCCCAGGGGAAATATTAGGAATTTGGGATCTCACGAAGAGGTAGTTTTAGATCACGTAATGTTTTGTTTAGCAAGTTTTTTTTTTGAGAATTTTTTTAGCAAGTTAATCTCAACCGTGAAGCGTTTGGGCTTCTTGTGCTTTCTTATACGAGCCTATTATAATGGGATGAGACCATTTTATATGAGAACTGCTACGTCTTGAGCTTGCGTTGGTTTTCCTTGAAGAGGAAAGGGTGATGCAGCACAGTGGCGTAAGTATTTGATAATCCACAAGTGTAGGGGATCGCAACAGCTTTTGAGGGGAAGGTATTCAACCCAAATTTATTGATTCGACACAAGGGGAGCCAAAGAATATTCTTGAGTATTAGCAGTTGAGTTGTCAATTCAACCACACCTGGATAACTTAGTATCTGCAGCAAGGTATTTAGTAGCAAAGTAGTATGATAGTAATGGTAATGGTAGCAAAAAGTAAAGATAGTAGTAGCAATATTTTTGGTGTTTTGTAGTAGTTGTAACAGTAGCAACGGAAAAGTAAATAAGCAAAGAACAATATATGAAAAGCTCATAGGCAATGGATCAGTGATGGATAATTATGCCGGATGCGATTCCTCATGTAATAGCTATAACATAGAGTGACACAGAACTAGCTCCAGTTCATCAATGTAATGTAGGCATGTATTCCGTAAATAGTCATACGTGCTTATTGAAAAGAACTTGCATGACATCTTTTGTCCTACCCTCCCGTGGCAGCAGGGTCCTAGCGGAAAGTAAGGGATATTAAGGCCTCCTTTTAATAGAGAACCGGACCAAAGCATTAACACATGGTGAATACATGAACTCCTCAAACTACGGTCAACTCCGAGAAGTATCTCGATTATTGTCACTTCGGGGTTGTCGGATCATAACACATAATAGGTGACTATAGACTTGCAAGATAGGATCAAGAACACACATATATTCATGAGAACATAATAGGTTCAGATCTGAAATCATGGCACTCGGGCCCTAGTGACAAGCATTAAGCATAGCAAAGTCATAGCAACATCAATCTCAGAACATAGTGGATACTAGGGATGAAACCCTAACAAAACTAACTTGATTACATGGTAAATCTCATCCAACCCATCACAGTCCAGCAAGCCTGCGATGGAATTACTCACGCACGGCGGTGAGCATCATGAAATTGGTGATGGAGGATGGTTGATGATGATGACGGTGATGAATCCCCCTCTCTAGAGCCCCGAACGGACTCCAGATCAGCCCTCCCGAGAGAGATTAGGGCTTGGCAGTGGCTCTGTGTCGTAAAACACGATGAAACTTTCTCTCTGGGTTTTTTCTCCCTTAGACGGAGGATATGGAGTTGGAGTTGAGGTCGGTGGAGGTCCAGGGCGCCCACGAGATAGGGGGCGCGCCCTACAGGGGGGCGTGCCCCCTATCTCGTGGACAGGCCCTGGGCCCCCTGGTGTATTTCTTTTGCCCAGAAATTCTTATTAATTCCAAAAAGTGCCTCTGTGGATTTGCAAGTCATTCCGAGAACTTTTCTTTTCTACACATAAAACAACATCATGGCAGTTCTGCTGAAAACATCGTCTGTCCGGGTTAGTTTCATTCAAATCATGCAAGTTAGAGTCCAAAACAAGGGCAAAAGTGTTTGGAAAAGTAGATACGTTGGAGACGTATCAACTCCCCCAAGCTTAAACCTTTGCTTGTCCTCAAGCAATTCAGTTGATAAACTGAAACTGATAAAGAAAAACTTTTACAAACTTTGTTTGCTCTTGTTGTTGTAAACATGAAAAGCCAGCATTCAAGTTTCAACAATATTATAAACTAACCATACTCACAATAACGCTTAGGTCTCACAATTACTCATATCAATAACATAATCAGCTAGCGAGCCATAATAATAAAACTCAGATGACAACACTTTCTCAAAACAATCATAACATGATATAAAAAAATGGTATCTGTCTAGCCCTTTCTGAGATCGCAAAACGTAAATGCAGAGCCCTTTAAAGATCAAGGACTGACTAAACATTGTAATTCATGGTAAAAGAGATCCTGTCAAGTCATACCCAATATAAACCAATAATAATGAATGCAAATGACAGTGTGCTCTCCAGCAAGTGCTTTTAATAAGAAGGGTGATGACTCAACATAAAAGTAAATAGATAGGCCCTTCGCAGAGGGAAGCAGGGATTTGTAGAGGTGCCAGAGCTTGATTTTCAAAATAGAGATTGAATAACATTTTGAGCGGCATACTTTTGCTGTCAACACAACAACTATGAGATGGTTGTATTTTCCATACTAAATGCATTATAGGCAGTTCCCACGCAGAATGGTAAAAGTTTATACTCCCCCAACCACCAACAAGCATCGATCCATGGCTTGCTCGAAACAACGAGTGCCTCCAACAAACAACAGCCCTGGGGGAGTTTTGTTTAATTATTTTGATTTGCTTTGATCTTTTTGGATCATGGGACTGGGCTTCCCGGTTACCGGCCCTTTCTTGTGAATGAGGAGCGGATTCCACACCTCTGAGAATAACCCACCTAGCATGGAAGATATAGGCAGCCCTAGTGGAAACATGAGCGGCTAGAGCATACAAAATAGAATTTCATTTGAAGGTTTGGAGTTTGGCACATACAAATTTACTAGGAACGGCAGGTAAATACCGCATATAGGAAGGTACAGTGGACTCATATGGAACAACTTTGGGGTTTAAGGAGTTTGGATGCACAAGCAGTATTCCCGCTTAGTACAGGTGAAGGCTAGCAAAAGACTGGGAAGCAACCAACTGAGAGAGCGACAACAGTCATAAACATGCATTAAAATTAATTCACACCGAATACAAGCATGAGTAGGATATAATCCACCATGAACGTAAATATCGTGAAGGCTACGTTGATTTGATTCAACTACATGCGTGAACATGTGCCAAGTCGAGTCACTCAATTCATTCAGAGGATACCATCCCATCATACCACATCATAATCATTCTAATAGCATGTTGGCACGCAAGGTAAACCATTATAACTCAAAGCTAATCAAGCATGGCACAAGCAACTATAATCTCTAAATTTTATTGCAAATATGTTTACTTCATAATAAGCTGACTCAGAAACGATGAACTCAACATATTTACAAAAACAAGAGAGGTCTAGTTCATACCAGATTTTCTCATCTCAATCAGTCCATCATATATCATCATTATTGCCTTTCACTTGCACGACCGAACGATGTGTAAAATAATAAGAGTGCACATGCATTGGACTAAGCTGGAATCTGCAAGCATTCAACACAAAAGAGAAGACAAGTAATATGGGCTCTAAATTAAATAAACAATCATGCATATGAGAGCCACTAAGCATTTTCAATAAGGTCTTCTCGACCCCCGAAGGAAAGAAAATAAAATAAAATTATTTACACGGGAAAGCTCCCAACAAGTAAGAAGAAGAACTAGAAATGTTTTTGGGTTTTCATTTTAATTTCTACTACAAGCATGGAAATTAAACTAACTAATTTTTTTAGTTTTTCTCAAGGTTTATCAAACACACAAGAAGAAAACTAGAAAAAGGAATTTAAACTAGCATGGATAATACAATGAAAGAGTATGAGCATCGACAACTAGTGTGTGAACATGAATGTAAAGTCGGTGAAAAATACGTACTCCCCCAAGCTTAGGCTTTTGTCCTAAGTTGGTCTAATACCAAGGACCGCCGCTACTCTCCCTGGTGTAATGAGAGGTGTAATCAGAATACCACTGGCTGGTCATCTCCGGATCCCACTGGACAGATGATGCACGATAAGGGTCCAGTTGAGGTTCCGGCTCAGGTTCAGGTTCTCGAGTAAAAGCTTGGGCTCGATGATTGTTCGCCGCTTCCGGTGTGACGAGAAAATTTCCTGCAAGCAAATCAAACAACAAAGGCGTAGGCAAAATAATAATCTCAAAGTGTTTCTTATTAAATCTAAGTTTATACAAGAGCATCCTATCTTCGTTGTCAACAATAAACTTGTGTGCTACCATGCTCTTATAATCTAAAATGTGAGGAGGCAATGTTGTCTCCTCTTCCTCATGGTGCCTAATGGGTATCTGAAAATGTTTAGCAAGATGTGCAGCATAGATACCTCCAAATATGGGGCCTTTTGTACAATTCAGGGCTGGCCGTTTAGCAACGACGGCACCCATACTAAAAGTATTGTCTCCAAGCAAAGCATGTCGAAGAATGATAATATCAGGAACGCTCAAGTTTCCACTATTTCCACGACCAATCAAGCATCTACTAGCAAATATGGCAAAGTAGTGTAAAACAGGAAAGTGTATGCTAGAGACTTTTGCCTTGGAACCTTTCTTTGGCTCCTCTACAGCGATAGTATTAACAAAGCCATCCACATCGTTACGATGGGGTTCCTCTAATTCTCCCCCATAAGGTATCCTACATACCGCGCAAAAATGACGCAAAGACATTTCTTTGAACCCATCATATAAATGAAATGATACTGCAGGCGGTGACTTCTTAGGATAAAAATAAAAGTTATGCACGAAAGTATTGGTGAGTAAGAGATACTGATCAATTCGGTCGTTGATGAAACCGGTGAGGCCTACAGTCTCCGTTAAGGCATAAAAGTCTTCATGAATTCCAGCCTCTTTCAAGAAATCCTCGCATGGCCATTCACACGACTGTACTTCCGCTAAGGGTGGAAGATTATACTTGGCTTTTTCCTTCTCTTTGGCTTTCTTTTCCTCGGAGCTTTGGCTAGAAGAGCCCCTCAAAAGTTTCCTCAACATTTTTCTGAAAATTTCTGAAATTTTTAGTAACTTCAAAATAAAAGTGCATAGAACTAAACAAGATTGATAGCAACTACTCCTACAAGTGCCTAGAGCCTACATCATGCATTAGAATTACTTGGAACTTCATATATTTAACATGCAAGCTCAAGAACAGGGTCACCAAGGCAGCAAGGATTTGCAATGAATAAAGCACTAGAACAAAACTAATTGGACCAAAGGAGGAGTCACATACCAAGCAACAATCTCCCAAAGCAGTTTTGTGAATGGAGCTTTGAGCAAGGAGATCAAAAATCGCAGCAAAATGAGCTAGAACTCGTGCTTGAGCTGGATGGGGATTTTTTTGGGTAGAAGATGAAGTGTGTGGGTGCTGGCATAAGTGGAGGGGGGCTACCAGGGGCCCACGAGACATGGGGCGCACCCTACAAGGGGGGTGATGGAGTCCTGGATTAGGGGGTATCCGGACAGCCGCACTATATACATCATCCCGACTATTGAAGCGTGAAGATACAAGACCCAAGACTCCGACCCGTGTCCGGATGGGACTCTCCTTTGCGTGGAAGACAAGCTTGGCAATCCAGATATTATATTTCCTTCCTTGTAACCAACTCCATGTAAACCCTAGCCCTCTCCGGTGTCTATATAAACCGGAGAGGATGGTCCTTAGAAGGCCGATCACAATTACAATCATACCATCATAGGCTAGCTCTTAGGGTTTAGCCTCTATGATCTCGTGGTAGATCTACTGTTGTACTACTCATATCTTCAATATTAATCAAGCAGGAAGTAGGGTTTTACCTCCATCGAGAGGGCCCGAACCTGGTAAACATTGTGTCCCTTGCTTCCTGTTACCATCAGCCTAAGACGCACAGATCGGGACCCCCTACCCGAGATCCACCAGTTTTGACACCGACATTGGTGCTTTCATTGAGAGTTACTCTGTGTCATCGCTTCGAGGCTTGATGGCGTCTTCAATCGCTAACAACACGGTCCAGGGGGAGACTTTTCTCCCCGGATAGATCTTTGTGTTCGGCGGCTTTGCACTGCGGGCCAATTCACTTGGTCATCTGGAGCAGATCGACAGCTACGCCCCTCGCCACTAGATCAGGTTCGGAAACTTGAACTACGCGGCTTATATTCGCGGAGACTTGATCTTCGACGGATTCGGGCATGTGCCAGGAGCGCCAGACAGTCACGACGAGCACGGCCTAGACCTGCTGTCGGACAACGCTCAGGACATCATCCCTGAAGTATCCCCGGATCTAAATCCGTAACAAGTTGCGTTGCCCAAGGACGGATGGGTGGACCCCGCCCCGCACGCCACATACTCATCGGCAGTGGAGCCGAACACAGGTCTCACCTTTGGCGAGGCCTGTAACCCCGGGCCCCCAGACTCGTATCCGGTTGTTGGTTCCGGTCTGCATACCCTCGAGCCAGGTTGGGCTCCGGTAATGGAGTTTACCGCTGCGGACATCTTTCAGCACTCGCCCTTTGGCGACATGCTGAACTCACTAAAGTCTCTCCCTCTGTCGGGAGGCTCCGGGCCGAACTATGTCCGGCTTGAGTGGGAAGTGCTACCTCTTGAGCACTGTGTTGGATTTCCCCGAAGAGGAGAGGATGATGCAGTAAAGTAGCGTAAGTATTTCCCTCAGTTTTTGAGAACCAAGGTATCAATCCAGTAGGAGATCACGCACGAGTCCCTCATACCTACACAAAACGATAGCTACTCGCAACCAACGCGATTAGGGGTTGTCAATCCCTTCACGGTCACTTACGAGGGTGAGATCTGATAGAGATGATAAATAATATTTTTGGTATTTTTGATATAGAGATGCAAAGTAAAAAGTAAAAAACAAAGTAAAAACAAGGCAAGTAAATAAAGTAGTGGAGATTGATATGATGAGAATAGACCCGGGGGCCATAGGTTTCACTAGTGGTTTCTCTCAAGAGCATAAGTATTCTACGGTGGATGAACAAATTAGTATTGAGCAATTGATAGAAAAGCGAATAATTATGAGATTATCTAGGTATGATCATGTATATAGGCATCACGTCCAAGACAAGTAGATCGAAACGATTCTGCATCTACTACTATTACTTCACTCATCGACCGCTATCCAGCATGCATCTAGAGTATTAAGTAAAACAGAGTAATGCCTTAAGCAAGATGACATGATGTAGAGGGATAAATTCATGCAATATGATAAAAACCCCATCTTGTTATCCTCGATGGCAACAATACAATACGTGCCTTGCAACCCTTTTTGTCACTGGGTAAGGACACCGCAAGATTGAACCCAAAGCTAAACACTTCTCCCATTGCAAGAACTACCAATCTAGTTGGCCAAACCAAAAGGATAATTCGAAAAGACTTGTAAAGATAACTCAATCATACATAAAAGAATTTAGAGAAGAATCTAATATGATTTATAGATAAGCTGGATCATAAACCCACAATTTATCGGTCTCAACAAACACACCGCAAAAAGGAGATTGCATCGAATAGATCTCCACAAGAGAGGGGGAGAACATTGTATTGAGATCCGAAAAGAGAGAAGAAGCTATCTAGCTAATAACTATGGACCCGAAGGTCTGAAGTAAACTACTCACACTTCATCGGAGAGGCTATGGTGTTGATGTAGAATCCCTCCATGGTATATGCCCTCTCCGGCGGAGCTCCGGAACAGGCCTCAAGATGGGATCTCGCGGATACAGAAGGTTGCGGCGGTGGAATTAGGTTTTTGGCTCCTGTTCTGATCTGATGGGGGTATGTAGGTATGTATAGTAGGAAGAAGTATGTCGGTGGAGCAATAGGGGCCCACGGGGCAGGGGAGCGCGCCCAGGGGGCGCGCCCTCCACCCTCGTGACCGCCTCTGGCACTTCTTGGAGTAGGGTCCAAGTCTCCTGGATCACGTTCTGTGAGGAAATCACGTTCCCGAAGGTTTTATTCCGTTTGGACTTTGTTTGATATTATGTTTCTTCGAAATACTGAAATAGGCAAAAAGACAACAATTCTGGGTTGGGCCTCCGGTTAATAGGTTAGTCCCAAAAATAATATGAAAATGGAAAATAAAGCCCAATATAGTTCAAAACAGTAGGTAAAGTAGCATGGAGCAATCAAAAATTATAGATACGTTGGAGACGTATTAGGAAGCAGGCGACGAAGGAATTTGCTGCCCACCCACCACCCACTTCATTGCCACGGTCGATGATTTAACCACGTCTTGACTTCGACTTCGAAGACATCGACGGTATGGACGACGATTCCAGAGACGTACAGGAGCCACCGCTCACAGGGCGGTGGACAGCCACCTCTTCATACGATATATATATGCTGGACACTCCGAAAGAAACCAATGGCGATGAGGCAGCAGAGGGTAACCCCTCCAAGAAGAAAGCAAAGCATGGGCGTCGCCAGCGCCGCTCCAAGCCCCGCCAAGGCAATACCGGCACCGGAGACGAAAACAATCCGGATGGTGCCAACGACGAATACAACCCCGAACAGCTCGCCTTCGAGCAGGCTGAGCAGGAAGATGGGCAGGACAGCCCATGAGACTAGGCGACGGACAGGTATCCAGATGAGGACAACTACATGCCTTCCTCCGAAGACGAGATTAGCCTCGGCGACGACGAGTTCGGCGTGCCCGAGGACCCCGCGGAGCAGGAGCACTTCAAGCGCCGGCTTATTGCCACTGCAAGAAGCCTGAAGAAGAAACAGCAGCAGCTTCAAGCAGATCAAGACCTGCTCACAGATAGATGGACAGAAGTCCTGGAAGCCGAGGAATATGGACTCGAGCACCACACGGCTGACCGGCCGCCTTCAGGTCGGGATAAAACGGCATATCAGCTCGAATACCAGCCTGCACCCCCGCGCCAGCATACTATGGCCCAGGCAATACTCAGGACCTGCACGATAGACTGGATAACGCCGCAGGACAACCAAGATCGATCTACGGATCATAGGGGCATGCCGCAACACATGACGATGACCGTCATACCGAATACACTAACAGCAAATCCGGCCGGGCCGAATATAACCAGTCAGACGCAGTTGGACTGCGTCGCGACATAGCCTGGCACAGAGGCGCCGCACACCCCCTCTGCTTCACCGATGAAGTGATGGATCATGAATTCCCAGAAGGGTTCAAACCCGTAAACATCGAATCATACGATGGCACAACAGACCTCGTAGTATGGATCGAAGGTTTCCTTCTCCACATCCACATGGCCCGCGGAGATGATCTACATGCCATCAAGTATCTTCCCCTTAAGCTCAAAGGACCCGCCCGGCACTGGCTAAACAGCCTGCCCGCAAATTCCATTGGCAGTTGGGAAAACCTGGAAGACGCATTTCTTGACAACTTCCAAGGCACATATGTGCGACCTCCGGATGCCGATGACTTGAGCCACATTACTCAACAGCCTGGAGAATCAGCCAGGAAATTCTGGACTCGGTTCCTAACTAAAAGAACCAAATAGTTGACTGTCAGGACGCCGAAGCCCTGGCGGCCTTCAAGCATAATATCCGCGATGAGGGGCTCGCCCGACACCTCGGCCAAGAGAATCCCAAGTCCATGGCAGCTCTCACGACACTAATGACCCGCTTTTGTGCGGGCGAGGACAACTGGTTGGCTCGTAGCAGCACTACGCCACATTCTGGCACTTCAGATGTCCATGACAATAATGGCAAGCTACGGCGCAACAGACACAAGCAACAGAACAACGAGAACAACACCGAAGACATGGCGGTCAATTCTGGATTTAGCGGACCCAAATCCAGTCAGCGGAAGAAGCCATTAAGAAGAAACAATCAGGGACCGTCCAGTCTAGACCGTATACTAGAGTGCTCATGTCAAATTCATGGCACCCCAGACAAGCTAGACAACCACACCGATAGAGACTGCTGGGTATTTAAACAGGCCGGCAAAATAAACGCCGAAAACAAGGACAAGGGGCTGCACAGCGACAATGACGAGGAGCCCCGGCGTCCGAACACGGGGGCAGAAGAAATCCCCCCCAGGTAAAAACGGTCAACATGATCTACGCCACTCACATCCCCAAGCGGGAACGGAAGCGAGCACTACGGGACGTCTACGCGATGGAGCCAGTCATCCCCAAATTCAATCCATGGTCAGCTTGCCCGATCACCTTTGATCATAGGGATCATTCTACTAGCATCCACCACGGCGGCTCGGCCGCATTAGTCTTAGACCCAATCATCAATGGATTCCACCTCACGCGAGTCCTTATGGACGGCGGCAGCAGCCTGAACCTGCTTTACCAGGACACAGTGCACAAAATGGGCATCGATCTTTCAAGGATTAAGCCCACCAAAACCACCTTTAAAGGTGTAAATCCTGGAGTAGAGGCCCGTTGTACGGGCTCTATAACATTGGAAGTGGTCTTCGGATCTCTAGATAACTTCCGAAGCAAATAGTTAATCTTCGATATCGTCCCTTTCCGTAGTGGTTACCGCGCACTACTCAGACAAACCGCATTTGCTAGACTCAATGCGGTACCACACTATGCATACCTCAAGCTCAAGATGCCAGGCCCGCGCGGGGTCATAACAGTCAACGGAAATATGGACTGCTCTCTCCATACAGAAGAGCATACTGCAGCCCTTGCGGCAGAAGTACAATGCGGCCTCCTCCGGCAAACCACCAGTCCGGCGACGACAACCTCAAGCTCCGTCAAGCAAGGTCGGAACACCCCGTAACAGGATCACCAGGCACGCCAAGAGCACGACTAGCAGTCCGGCCTCCGCTCAAATCCCATCAAAGCAGCATTCATGCCACGCATACACAATTATGCATTCAAAATACCATGGGCATAGGCGGAGGCGCAACAGTGGCTTAGTCAACAGTGCGGTATTGCCACCACACACTTCGTAACCTTTCCTTTCACCTTTCAGGATATTTCTTTAGCGCAGCCTCTTCAGAAGAGACGGATTGTCGGACTTACATAGGAGGGAAAACCAAAGGAGGCAATAGTCTTTGCGCTCAGAAGGAAATACCCAGGTGGAATCTATTTACGATCATTATACCTGCTTTATCTATCTGCATGCGGCCTGCCCCCAGATAGGATATGTCAAATAATCCTATTTATCTCTGCTTAATGCATTCGTTGTAAACATACGCCTAAACGTATTATTGATCAATGGGAGATCATATATAGCGTTAGCTTATTATTCTTATTTGAGCATTTTTTTTCTTACAAATGTCTATTTGATATTGCATCCGTACACTTTGGTACGTTTAGTTTGCCAAGGGCTTCTTATGGCGCCCCATAATACGGCAAGACAAGTCCGAACACTTTCAACAGTGCGACACCCCAAACTTATAGCATTATATGCATCAGCTCCGAATCATGTCTTGGGTCTATAGTTGGGATAGCCCGGCTCCCTTGTTTTGGTGCCTTATGTTCCGTTATATCAGCTAAGGTAGTGCAGGGAGAACTATGCGATTGTTCCCCGGTTCTTCCGGACGAGCAACTCAGTAGAGATAGCCGAAAACTGATCGGCATGATGTGGCGAGAGCTGGTCGCTGTTCGAGAGGTCTTAAAATCCTTAAAGATTTTTCCGCTTTAGGCGATAATTCGGCTTCGTCTGATTTAGGCGTATATAGCGCCCCAATTCGGTCTTCCGGATTCTAGGGGCTTCGCCGAAATTTAAAATTGTAGACTTCTGTGGCTAAGTGAAGGTTATAAAGCCGCATAGTCCGATTGCCTTGTCCGCTACGCCGGACACCTCCTTAAGGGACCAAACATTTGGATAAAGAGTGTCCGGGTTTTCCACGAACACCCCAGTACTAGTTACATGGGGGCGGAAGCCGATGACTGGCCTACTTTCAGAATTTTATAAACAGCCGCACAGAAGGTAATATTTTAAATAACAAAAGCGCTACATAGCGCAAGTAACTTCGTCTTTAAATTACAAACATGACAGAAGTGAATTCATTCAAAAATTATGTCCTTGGTACATTCATTGGCCACGAGGCGAGCGCCCTTCATAATGCCATCATAATACTTCTCCGGATAGCGATGCGCCTTTCCCTCCGGCGGCCCGTCCTTCACCAGCTTCTCCGCATCCAGCTTGCCCCAATGCACCTTCGCACGGGCAAAGGCCCGGCGGGCACCCTCAATGCATATGGATCGTTTGATGACTTCTAGTTGTGGACAAGCATTCACCATCCGCTTGATCAGGCCGAAGTAGCTAGTGGGCAGGGGCTCACCAGGCCACATCCGGACTATGAAATCCTTCATAGCCACTTCGGCCGCCCTGTGGAGTTCGACCAACTGCTTCAGTTCACTAGTAGAAAAAGGGTCAAATGTGAAGCACAATAGTGTCGGTTTGAATTTCAGCCGGCACTAATGTGTACATTAGTGCCGGTTCGTAGCGGCGATCAATAGCATCGGTTCATGGCAAACCTTTAGTACCGGTTCATGCCACGAACCGGTACTAAAGAGGCTGTGTCAGCCTGCGGTCAGGCTATGGCCCCACCATCACCATTTAGTGCCGGTTCGTACCACGAACCGGTACTAATGAGGTTATGGCAAGCCATTTTTAGTCCCACCTCGCTCCCCTAACAAGCCTTTTACCACCTTAAATATGTTATTTCTCAAACTATCACAAGCACTTGGTCTTCATTGAACTCTATGTGTAGAATTTGTGGCCGCAATATCAGTCTTCATCGGTTTATAAATCGTTGATGACTCATATTGACAATTCAGATTGTACACACAAAGATCATTGATGATCAAAGTATTTTTGATGTTATAAGATCATATTGACAATTTAGACTGTAAAGAAATATAAGATCATGATCTAAATGCTCTTATATTTTTTGCGTTCAGTATGCACCAACTGCTAGGCGGGAGGAGCTATTTAGTACCGGTTCGTGGCGAACCTTTAGCACCGGTTTGTGCCACGAACTGGTACTAATGAGGTTGTGTCAGGTAAGGCTGGGGCCCCAGGAGCACCTTTAGTACCGGTTCATGGATGAACCAGTACTACAGTTTCTTAGTAAGTTGTTTTTTAGTCCCACCTCGCGAAGAGAGAGGGACTAGGAGCGGTTTATAAGCCCTAAGTGTACGATGAAGAAGAGGCTCAATGCTCACGTTGCTTAGCTTCAAGCCTTCAGGAATATGGTAGACTACACGGAGCTATGCGCAGTGCAGTTTACACTATTCCGAAAGGCTTGAAGCAAATTAACGAGCATTGCACCTCTTTTTTATTTTTAATAACTTATTACAACTCCGGACAAACTAATTGCACGTCGGCATTTCTTTTTTTAAAACTTTGGTTATAACTCCAGACTTTGACCATCAAGTTTTGCAGAAAATAAAAAATAGCAGAAAAAAAACTATAGATGAAAAGAAAAAAACTATTTAAAATGACCGTGAAATTGAAAATCACTACAAAATGAACTCTGAAATGTTGAATTTTGGCAAACTAGATGAAAAACTACTCAGAAATAAATAGAAGAAAATAAATATAACAGAAAAGAAAAAACTATACAAAAAACTACGCAGAAATAAATAGAAGAAAATAAAGCAGAAAAGAAAAAAACTATAAAAAAATTGGGGCGCTGCCCTGTGGGCCTGCTAGGCCACGGGCGTGCAATTATAGGCCTTAAAGGCCCAGCAGACTCACAGGACAGCGCGCAGAATTTAGGCCCACAAGCCTGCTATATAGAGGAGTTCAAAGAGGGAGCCGCGGCTGGGTTTATAAACTAGTGCGGCTGCCCTTCGCCCGGCGAGGTGGGACTAAACTTTGGGGTGGCAGCGCGAGGCCTTTAGTACCGGTTGGTGGCTCCAACCGGTACTAAAGATCACCCTTTAGTACCGGTTGGAGCCACCAACCGGTACTAAAGGCCTGCTCTTCCCGCCTCTTGGCCTGGCCAAAGTTGGCCTTTAGTACCGGTTGGTGGCTCCAACCGGTACTAAAGGCCCATCCTATATATATAGCACTTACGAAAATTTCAGTTACATCTCCCCACTTTCGTCTCCAACCTCTCGACATCGCC